>NC_139046.1:2504200-2626723 GCF_965140915.1 Aythya marila
CAGCCCCAACACTTTTAACATTCTACCCTCACCAATCATTACGTATGAACCTTAAGTAAGGGATAATAAGTTTTTAAGCACAATCAGTAGTATTTGCATGACTAAAGTTCAGCACTCCACCTCCAAATTAGCTAGACAGGGGAAATGTTAGGATTCATATTACATGTAAGAGGACAAACGTACCAGCCCAGACCAGTGGTGCACTACCTAAAAAGCCCATAGATTTAGGAGTAAAATGGCAGAGGGAGTCACTAAGCAGCTAAGAGCAGGCAGGCTGCTGCCTCAGGGCTCAGAGGCAGGAGCATCAGCACTCTTGAGACCGCATGGCTTTGTGGGGGTAAAGTCGGGACACCAGCGCAGGTTCATACAGGCCTGTCCCCATTACAGTACCCACTCCTCCAGAAGAGACCCGGTAACAGAACACGAGGCATAAGAACTGTCACAAAAAGCAGCTACACACACATCAGATTGGCGGGGAAACCATTTATTGAGCAAAGCCACGCTGAGATGCTGCAGGTGGATCAGGGAGGCCCGGGTAAGGCCGCAGGAGCATCCGTCGACAGCCTCATCCTCCCAGCGCTCAATCCAGCTGCGAGAGGACGAGAAAGACGTGAGGCATAAGCAAAAAAAAAAAAAGAAAAAACACATTCCCCTGTCCACCCAGCCCCAGCGCTCACCTTGATGAAGCCGATGTCCTTGGCGTACTGTCGGAAGCACTGCCGGCACATGTTCAGCCCGTACTTACGGATCAGGCCGTGGCGGTTGGAGCACACGCGGCTGTGAGGAGAAAACAGAGAGGGGGGGGAAGCGGTCAGGGCGCGTAATGGCGGCGGAGAGGGGGGGTATAAAGGGATGAAGGGGGGCGGATAGATGAGCCTGAAGCCCCCAACCCCCCATGGAAGCGCTCTAACCAGGACCGCGAGCCCTGCCCGAACTTCCTGGGGTGGCTCCAGTAGAGCTGCTGGTGCCCCATGCTGCCCGCCGCGCCGCCGCCTGACCGAGAGGAAGATGGCGGCGGGCGCCTGCCTTAATCAACCCCGCGCCGCCTCCCGGCGTGCACCTCTCCCCTCCCCTCCCCTCAGCTCCCGCCCTCACGAAATGGCGGCGGCCGTGACGTCAGCGGCAGGAGGAGTGGAGTAGCGCTGGCGCGGGGCAGCGGTGGCCGGGCGCGGTGGCGCACGCCTGTAGTCCCAGCTGCTTGGGAGGCTGAGCCCGTCGAATCGCTTGAGCCCAGGAGTTCTGGGCTGCAGTGCGCTATGCCGAGCGGGCGTCCGCGCTAAGGCCGGCATCAATATGGTGAGCCCCGGGGAGCCGGGGCACACCAGGTTGCCTAAGGAGGGGTGAACCGGCCCAGGTCGGAAACGGAGCAGGTCAAAACTCCCGTGCCGGTCAGTAGCGGGATCGCGCCTGTGAATAGCCACTGCAGCGTAGCCTGGGCAACACAGAGAGACGCGGGCTCCTTTTGCTGCCTCCCCCTAGCACTATTTTGCCCCAGGAGCCCCCAAAAAGCTGCCGGGAGCCCCCCGAGCCGCGGTGCCCACACCGCCTCCTGCTGGCGGGGCGCGGATGTGGCAGCGCCGCCGCCCGCTCCGCAGCGCCTCCTGCGGGTGCCGGGTTGTGGAAATCTGAGGGAAAAAAATTCTTCATCGCGAGTCTCCTGTTGTTTAGGGAGCCGGAGCCGCCACCAGAGTGAAGGTGGCAGGCGGTTGAGTGATTTTTGTGGGCACACGAGTCCCTCCGCACACCCCCAGACCCTAGTTTGGGGGAGGAAGCCCGGAGGTAGTTATCTGTCCCTTCGCTTTGTCACTGGGTGATGTCTCTGCTGTCACTGCAGGGCAGAAATCTATGGGGCATGGCACCCACACCCATGTCCTCAGCTCCTTAATGTCCCCTCGCACCTAATGTCCCCATCTGCCCTTACACCCAGCATGTCCTCAGTTCCCTCCATGTCCCCTCACACCATGCCCCCAGCTCCCTCTGTGTCCCCTCACACTTGCCATGTCCCCAGCCCCATCAAAGTCCCCTCACACCCGCTATGAACCCACCTCATACTTGTCCCCTCACACCTGCCATGTCCCCTGTTCCATCCGTGTCCCTTCACACACACTATGAACCCAGCTCCCCCACATCCCCTGACATCCCCAGTTCCCACCATGTCCCCTGCACCACCCAAGTCCCCTCACACCCTCCATGCCCCCAGCTCACCCGTGTCCTCTCACACCGCCCAGCTCCCCCATGTGCCCTCACACCTGCCATGTTTAGTCCCCTGTATCCCTTCACACCTGCTATGTCCCCTGCTCTATCCACGTCCCATCACACTCACCATGCCCCCAGCTCACCCCTGTCCCCTCACACCCGTTTGCTCCATGTCCCCTCAATGTCCCCTCACACCTACCATGTCCCCAGCTCCCCCCACACCCCCTCACACCCACCATGTCCTCTGTTCCCATCTCCCCTCACATGTCCCAGGTCCCCAGTTCCCTCCATGTCCCCTCACACCCCCTGTGTCCCTGCCCCTCTGCATCCCCTCACACCTGCCATGTCCTCAGTTCCCCATCTCCCCTTACACCCACCACATCCCCTGCTCCATCCACGTCCCACCACAGTCACTGTGAACCCAGCTCCCCCATGTCCCCTCACACCCCTCAGTTCTCTCCATGTCCCCTCACACTCACCATGCCCCCAGCTCCCCCCTACCTCTTCATACCCCTCAGCTCCCTGTGTCCCCTCACACCCACCACGTCCCCAGCTCCGTCCAAGTCCCCTCACACCCTCTATGCACCCAGCTCCCCCATGTCCCCTCACACCCCCTGTCCCCTCAACTCCTCCACACCTCCTCATACCTGCCATATTCTCAGTCCCGTCTCCCCTCACACCCACCTCATCCCCTGCTCCATCCATGACCCCTCACACCCCCAATTCCTCCCATGTCCCCTCACACCCTCCATACCCCCAGCTCCCCCATATCCCCTCACACCCTCAATTCCCCCCATATCCCCTCACACCCCCAATTCCCCCCATATCCCCTCACACCCCCACATCCCCTCACACCCCCAACTCACCCCACATCCCCTCACCCCCCTCCATCTCCCCCCTCTCCCCCCTGCCTCTCCGGCCGCCACCCGCAGGCGGCGCCCGCTCCCGCCGCCTCCATCACCTCCCTCCCTCCCTCCCCCGTCCCTCCTCGTCCCTCCCTTTCCTCCCTTTTCCCTTCCCGCCCTCGAGCCCTTTCCGCCCGCCGTGCCGGGGCTGGGCAGCGATGCGGCTGCAGTGCGATGTGGAGGTGCTCAGCCGCCTCCTGCCCTCCTGCGGGCTGCGGGGCCGGGGCCGTGCCACCAGGGCGCTGCTGTCGCTGGGTCGCCCGCCCGGCGGGGCTGGGGGCGGCTCCGTTTACCTCATGGTGTGCACGGCCAGGGACCGGGCCGGCGCTCGCTACAAGGTGCGGGGCTCGGGGACGGCTCCCCTCGGTCCCTTTCCCTTCCCTCGATCCCCTCGCCCTTCAGATTTTCTAATTTTCGTCCTCCCCCCTGCAGGTGCAGGAGAACGTCGAGCGGTGCTTCACCCGCTTCGTGGAGGAGGGCAAAGCCACCCTGCGGCTCCGGGAGCCTGCTGTGGATATCTGCCTCAGCAAGGTGGGTGCGGGACGGGCACGGACCCTGCTGGGGAAAAAGGGGCAGCACCGGGTCCCCAGCCCCGAGAAGCTGTGCCCTGAGCCTCCTTCCTTCTGCCCCTGTGGGAGAAATGCCCCCTCTCCCTGTCAGGTCTCGTCCCTTTACTCTGAGAGAAGCCTTTCACCTGCCTCATCCCACTTCTTGGGCTGTAGGTCCTATGAAGCAGGGCATTGCCAAACTCTTTCTGATTAAAAACTGATTAAAACTGATTAAAAAACGTGCTCATGTTGGGGGCACACAGTGTGCCCGCTGCTGTCCCCAAGCTGGGACACATTCGGCAGGTCACCGCCAGGCCTCAGTGCCAAGCTGAAACCAGAACTCAGGGATGTGTCCAGGGCCAGTTCAAGGGGCACCTGGAAGATGTAAACATGTTTTTATTGATGCTGAACCCACCCTCCAAAAACACCACGTTAGCATTTAGTATCTGTGCTGTTATTTTTTTTATGTGGCTGTTCCTCTAATCTTTGGTACCCTCATAGAAAAGGAAAGCGGGACAGATCTTCAAAACCTTGGAGTTAGGCTGTGTAAATAAAAGCAAAACGTATTGATTTATTACTTGGAAAATCATTCTTTCTGTTTCAGCTGTGGTCTTTTGACCTGAAGGAGATCAGTCAATAACTTCATGGTGTTGTACTGAGCAGCAATAATCATCACTGGTTAAGCTTCTTTCTCCCAAGTAGAATATTTTCTCAGAGAGGCTGAGGTGAGAGGCATGGGGTCTGTCCAAACTGCAGCTCCAGCAGGCACGGCCCCCAATCTTACCAGAGTTGAGCAGAGCTCAGGGCAGGCTGCAGGGTCTGCCTGAGAAGCCAGGTAAATGAGTCCACACTTGGGACTGTGGCTTCCTGGAAAGAAAAAGCACTTGTTTTACTGCGATTGTGACCAACGAGTGAATATAAGTCTGAGTATAGTTGTGGTAGCCTGAGATTTTTCAGCAAGAGGCATGGTGGTACAATGATCTGGAAATACTTTGTGTGGGAGTGAAGGCCATGGTGGTACAGAAAGCAGCCTCAGTCTGATAAGGAGAGTGGTTCACATTGCAGGGTCAAATATAAGCAGTACTTACCTAAATTCAATAATATTAAGTTTTCTTTGTCGAAAGCAAATGTGTGCAGCAAAAAAAGTCATGCACGTTGCATTAGATCTAAAACATTCTTGTTTTACATCCTCTGAGCATTTCTACTGCAGTGTGAAAAGTCGGAAAGTTTCTCAGAACGAAGGTACAACAGCAGGCCTGGTGGAAGATCTACTAGTGGTATAAAACCAGCAAGGAGAAGTCCAGTGTCTTAGTGCTGCAAGACCTAATTTAGAGCATTTATAGGGCCTGTAAGAAAACTGCATGCCAGTGCAGGGAATAATTTCACTAAGAACTAAATCTGTTGTTTTCTTTATGATAATGATGTTGTTTGGCTGAAAAGAATGTCTCCACAGAATCTAATGAAGCAGGAGTTGGAATTTTGACCTTGTACAAAGCTGATCACAGTTGCTCCAAGGAAGTTAGATCCTTGCTTCTCGTGTTGTACACAAGGCTCACCTTCATACTGTCAAGCTCCAGGAAAAAATACACTAAATTCTTCCAAAGCCAGTGATTCTGTATGTCCCTCCTTAAATGCGCTGAATCTGGAAACCCAGTTTAAGATGATTGGTTATTTTTCTGTTTCTATTCTTTTCTATTTCTGTTAGTCATTTATAATTTTATTACAGAAAGGCTTCTGAACTCTCACGACAGACAAAAGCTTTGTAGAACAAGAAATTTCCAGGTACGACTGTGCTGACTGCATACAACTACAGCGTAACCCGCACTCTTTGTGCTCTGCCAGGTGCTGTGATTTGCTGTGTTCAGCCCCAGCAAAAACTAAGTTGAGAAACATCAGTCTGGAGCATTTAACCCGGGAGCAAAAGCACTAAAGTCACTGTGCTTTGTTGGTTTGTTTGTTTGTTTATTTTTCCCTTCAGCAGGCCTGTGCCTGCTGCTCTGCATGCAAGGTCTGAAATCTGTGTAATCTCAGATTGCCTCGTCATCTTTCGTTTAACTCTGGACCTTTAAGGCAGAGCAAATTAATTTAGTTTTCCAACGTCTTTTCTGTGGTCAAGAGTTCAGACTTGTGGCAGAAAATTGCTTCCTGAGCGCTTCCAGCTAATTCTTCGCTTTTTTTCCACGTTTGTCTTAGAATTTTTCTCAACATATTCTTACAGGTTTACAGATACATTGCTTTTATGTAGGTATTAGAGTGGAAATGCATTTTAAGGATCCGGAACACAAAGTACTCTTATTTTCAAGTCACATTAATGGTGTAAACTTATCCTAGACATCCTAGAGAATTTGGCTACAAAAATCAGGTATCTGTCGTGTCTCACACTTCAAGAGCAAAGAGTTACTGCCTGCAACTTCATTCTAAGATGTAATTATAATTTAACTTGGGTCTCTAAGAAGAAGTCCTCCAGACCCAGACTTTTGAATGTATTTAGCTACTTGGAAATGTGACAAATGCCCCTGTAATTAGGGGGAGTCACACAGCTAAATGTTTTAGATTGGCTAAAGAGATAACGGGTGTGGGCAGTCCTGGATAACAAAGGCTTTTGCTGTGCAATTTCCCCATCTCTGGAGGATTTCACACCGGGAGTTAAGAGAACAGATGTGCATGGGATAATTAAGAAGACCAATAATTAGGTTAGCAATGCAGTCAAATGCGTTTGACCTTTTTTGCCTTTATTTGTATCACGTGAACATCCAGAAGTCTCTGGGATCATCATTCTGTTGTGCTGCACGGGAGACTTCAGGTGCACAAGTGGGGTCTCAAGGCACGAGCAGGTTGCAGCTGGGATGTTTCTAAGACATTTTCCAAGAACAAACTCACACGTTTGTTCTTTCCTGCAGTGAATGAGATGAATCGGGGCTGTACACGTGCATCATTTTTTAACTTTAGAATTTCCTGGGTAGCTTATTTGCAAAAAGGGCTGCGAATAATTATCCTCTCGTTTGATGCTGGCACAGCCAAGCAGTGCTGCCTGTGGCCAGAAGCACTCACTTAACCTGCCGTGAAGCTTTCCACCTTGCTTTACATCAAATTCAACCTCAGCTTCCACCCTTAGCAGCTTTCAGAAGTAAATGCTTCAGCCTTTAGGTCTCTGCTTTGCCTCTTTGTGTTTTCATTGACTGCCCTTTTGTCATGTTGCAGGTTAGGAACATCCCGGCGCGTCGGGCTCTTTTTCTGTACGTTGCATTCAGCTGTGAGGCCTGTGCTTTGTTCCTTTTCTGAGTAACACCACGGTTTGTTCGATCTGGATTGTTCAGGGAGGTCGTAACTGCTCGTTCAGACTGCCTGCCGTTTGTTCTTAAACCCTGCAAACAGCACATGAACCAAACAAGCCTGAATTGTTTCCCTTCCCAGTTCTACTCCCTGCTGAGTTAGTGTCTCCTGATACGTGCACAAAATAGTTCAGAAAGTTGTGGCACAGATAAGTGCAAGAATAATAAACTTGTGATTCCACGCTTGTGTTTTTCTGCAGGCAAATGCCAGCAATTTAAAGAATTTCCTTTCAGCCGTGAGACTGGCTCACCAAGGGACCAACATCAGCGCTCTCCCGCTCTCAGCTCTGGTACCAGCGAAGACTTCAGAAGTGGAGAAGCCTAAAACAAAAATGATCATAACTTCCAAAAGGGACTACCCGCTCACCAAGAACTTCCCTTATTCCCTCGAGCATCTCCAGGCCTCGTACTGCAAACTCGCTCGGATCGACACGCGCGTGCTCTGCTTGAAGAAGCTCCGAAAACTCGACCTGAGCCATAACCACATTAAGCAGCTGCCGGCCACCATCGGTGACCTGGTCTTCCTTCAGGAGCTCAACCTGCACGACAATCACCTGGAGACCTTCAGCAGTGCCCTGTGCACCTCCACCCTTCAGAAGTCTCTCCAGTGCTTGGACCTCAGCCAAAACAAAATTAAAGCACTGCCCATTCAGTTCTGCCAGCTGCGAGAACTTGTTAATTTGAAGCTGGATGACAACGAGCTGATTAGGTTGCCATTCAAGATCGGCCAGTTAGATCATCTGCGCTTTCTGTCGGCAGCTCGAAACAAACTTCCTTTCTTGCCCAGTGATTTTAGGAAACTCTGTCTTGAGAGCCTGGATCTCTTTGGGAACCCTTTTGAGCAGCCTAACCCTCTTGTTCCCAACATACAGCTGAAAATACCATTGACTTTATTAGAGTGTGCCGCGAGAGCTACCGTAAATTACAGGTAAGAGCAGCACGGTGGGCACGCAGTTCGCCTACTCTGTCTCAAAGCTGTCAAGCCTAAATTTCCCTGATTTGTTTTTTCCTGTTAGTGGCAGCTGCTCTTCACGAAGTTGGAGCTGCTTTGAATCCCACTTGCAGTTTAATCCCGTTATTATACAGGGTAACGCAGGTCCCTGTAGCAAAGCGGTGACTGGGAAGCATTTGGGGAAAGCTGTAGATGAAATGTTTTTTATCCACAAAGTGGGGGCACCGTAAGGGAATATTCTTGCCCAACCACGGGGAAGGAGAATCAGCCCTGTAGGCCTGGACCAGCTCTTTAGAGTTAGGAGCTTACAGCACAGTGGGTTTTGTGCCACAGATCATGTTTTGTGTTGGGCTCTGGCTTGGAAAGTGCTCTCAAACAGTTACCCTTCACCTTGTGCTGACACCGAAGTGCATTGGAGCCCTGTGGGAGGTCCGTGAGCCCTTGTGAGATCAGTGCTGGCAAGAGCTGCCCTCCACACACACCATGGAGCTACAGAGGTGGATCAGACTGCTTCAAACAGCACCCAGCACGAGCCGAGAGGTGTTAGCAAGGTGCTGCAGGACGGCTGGGCCCCATTAGGCAGAGAAGCCCAGTTCAGGGGTAGCTTTAAAACCATTTAACACCAGGTCAACGTCACCCTCGTCAGGCTGCTGCTGGTGACAGGGTTTGCTCCTCTCCGCTCGCCCACGTGCCTCTGCCTGTGATTTTTCCGGTGCCATCTGGTGCTGCTCCCACCTCGTTTTTCTGGGTGGAAAAAGGAGCAAGAAGATGGAAGAGAGTCACGGGTACGGGAAGGGGGTGAGAGACAGCCGGGAAGGCCTCGTAATTGCGTTCCTTGCCAATTCCTGCCTTGGGGACGGGGAGTGCCCCACAGTCCCGGGTTAATTGCTCACAGGTCAGTGCTAAAGGTGTCCACAGGCATGCAGGGCACGCCCTGGAAATGAGCTGAGCAACCGAGCGCTCAGGTGCAAATCGCAGGCACTCCTGACCTTGGAGATGTTAACAGGGTGCAAACTCCACGCTTCCTTACATAAACTGCCGGGGTTCTGCAATTTCTGCTTTCTGCTCCGGGAGTCTGGGTAAGATGAGGGGCTCCCCTCACCCACACACACACAAATGCCCCAGACCTTGTCTGCCATTAACACAGAGCAAGAAATGGGAGCGATGATAAGCTGTAAAAACCTTGTGAAGGGAGGAAAACGGAGAGAAGGCACAAAAGCAAACGCTTGGAAATCAATCCTCACGGTGGCATTCTCAGCAAGCACCAGAGCTGGGATTGTGAGCGCCCTGATCAGAGCAAAGGAAGTCCTGAAATTGAGACGGTGACAAAAACAGAACCACAGGAGCCTCAGCTATGTGAGTGATGGCAGGGAGAAGGCACGGGGGGTGTGTAGGTGTAGCCTGGCTGTGAGTCACTCCTGTGCTGCGGGTCTCCAGTGACAGCAGGGCACGGTGCTGTCCGCAGCTGGCAGGTAACAAAGCACTGCGGGGAAATTCCTCGTGCTCTACCCCAAACACTGCCGCTCGGCTGCGGATTTAAGCAGCAGCAGTTCTTGTTCTCGTCATCGAATGTCAGTGATGCGATGGAGGAAAAGAGCAGCAGCACACTCACCCGTTTCCTCCCGAATCCTCTTTTTAATTCTCTCTCTGTCCAGTTCCCTGGCACTGCCACGCAGGCTGCTGTGACCTCTGGGAATTCCCTGCTCTTCTTGGAGCATTTTCCGGAGGTCAGATCCGTGGTACTCAGGGACGTGGTTGCACATTTTAGATCTGGGAAGGGTGTTTCTGTTGGAGGTGGCTGATGGATCGTGCACTGAACTCGCGCTCGCTCCTCTCGCCCCACAGACTCCCTTACGGTTGCCACCTCCTCCCCTCTCACCTCTGCGAAGACCTGGAGGTGGCCAAGACGTGCCAGTGCGGCGGCGCCTGCCTGAGCAGCTTCATCCAGATCACGGTGACCATGAACCTGCACCACGTCGCTCACACCGTGGTCCTGGTGGACAACATGGGAGGCACCGAAGCGCCCATCGTCTGCTACTTCTGCTCTCTGGACTGCTACTCCGAGTTCCTGGACGACACCTACCTGCAGGGCAGCTGCGACTACTGACGGGGCAGGGGCTCACCCGGGGGGCTCCGTCCCGTGCCGGGGCGCTCGCTGCTCACCTCCCACCCGGTTCCGAGCTCGCCTCCCGCCCGCTTGGGTGCCGCAGGGGTCAGCCTGGCGGGGAGGGAGCAGCTGCGGCTGCACCCCGGGATTTCTGTGCTGGGAATAAAAAGGTGCTGAGCATCAACCCTCAGGGTGGCCGTGTGCTTGTGCTGGAGCCAGGGCTCCCTGGAGGAACTTTGGGGTGTCCAGGACCAGGGTATCCCGGGTCCAGGGTGACCGGGACCAGGGGTGACCGGGATGGGGGTGTCCCGGGTCCGGGGTGTCCAGGACCAGGGTGTCCGGGACCAGGGGTGGCTGGGATGGGGGTGACCTGGACCGGGGTGTCTCAGGTCTGGGATGTCCGAGATTGGGGTGACCGGGATGGGGGTGTCCCAGGACTGGGATGTCCAGGACCAGGGTGTCTGGTACCGGGGTGACTGGGATGGGGGTGTCCAGGACCGGGGGTGTCTTAGGTCCGGGGTGTCCTGGGACTGGGGGTGTCCAGGACCAGAGGTGTCCCGGGTCCAGGGTGACTGGGATGGGGGTGACCGGGACCGCAGGTGTCCCGGGTTTGGGGTGTCCAGGTCCGGGATGTCCAGGACCAGGGTGTCCGGGACCAGGGGTGTCCCGGGTCCGGGGTGACCGGGGTGGGGGTGTCCAGGACCGGAGGTGTCCCGAGTCTGGGATGTCCAGGACCGGGGTGACCGGGACGGGGCTGTCCAGTACCGGGGACTGCCCCGTGGCTGCTCCTCACCCCCCCCCAACCCCAACCCCAACCCCAACCCCAACCCCAACCCCAAGCTCCCCACGGGGCTCCGGGCACCGCGTCCCCCTCTCCCCGCGCGCTCTGTGCCCTCCGCTCCCGGTGCCGCTCCCGGTGCCTCCCCCCGGCGGAAGCGGCTCAGCAAATGGCGCCGGCGGCGGCCAATGAGGAGGCTCCGGCGGCGGGCCCGGCCGGGCGCCCTATGGCGGGCGGCGACGTGGGCGCGGGGGGCGGCGGCGGCGGCGCGCGCGGCCGGCGGGAGCAGCGGCGGCGGCGGCGGCGGCGGCCGCCGGCGGCGGGAGGCGTTGGAGGATGAGGCTGCGGATCTACAAGCGCAAGGTGCTGCTGCTGGCGCTGGCGCTGGCGGCCTGCGCGCTGGTGCTGTGGAGCGGAGGGCGGCGGAGGCAGCAGCGGGGCGGCACCGGGGAACCGCCGCGGGCGAGCGAGCAGCCGCCGCCGCCGCCTCCCCCGCCGCCGCCTCGCCGCCCCGCCGCCAACGCCTCGGCCTCGGCCGCTCCCCAGCTCGTCCCGGTGCTGGCCGAGAACGGGACGCGGAGCTACCGCTCGCTCGTTTACCGGCTGAACTTCGACCAGCCGCTGAGCAACGCGGGGCGCTTCCCCGTGCGGGCTCCCGGTGGTGCCGGTGCCGGTGTCGGTGCCGCCGACGTGGTGCTGGTGGTGCAGGTGCACGATCGCGCCGAGCACCTGCGGCTGCTGCTGGAGTCGCTGCGGAGGGCGGCGGGCGTGGAGAACGTGCTGCTGGTGCTGAGCCACGACCTGTGGGCCGAGGAGCTGAACCGGCTGGCGGCCGGCGTGGACTTCTGCCCGGTGCTGCAGGTCTTCTTCCCCTTCAGCATCCAGCTCTACCCCCGCGAGTTCCCCGGCCACGACCCCCGCGACTGCCCCCGCGACGTGGGCAAGGCGGCGGCCCTGCGGCTGGGCTGCATCAACGCCGAGTACCCCGACTCCTTCGGGCACTACCGCGAGGCCCGCTTCTCGCAGACCAAGCACCACTGGTGGTGGAAGCTGCACTTCGTCTGGGAGCGGGTGCGGGCGCTGCGCGAGCACGCCGGGCCCGTGGTCTTCCTGGAGGAGGACCACTACCTGGCGCCCGACTTCTACCACGTCCTCAAGAAGCTGTGGGCGCTGCGCGAGAGGGAGTGCCCCGAGTGCCAGATCGTCTCGCTGGGCACCTACAGCCCCGTGCGCGGCAGCTTCGCCGGGCGCGCCGACAAGGTGGAGATGAAGACGTGGAAGTCCACCGAGCACAACATGGGCATGGCCTTCGGCAGAGACACCTACCAGAAGCTCATCGAGTGCACGGACGCCTTCTGCACCTACGACGACTACAACTGGGACTGGACCCTGCAGCACTTGACTGTCTCCTGTCTTCCAAAGTTCTGGAAAGTGCTGGTCCCCGAAATCCCCAGGATTTTCCACACGGGGGACTGTGGCATGCACCACAAGAAATCCTGCAGACCGTCCACCCAGAGTGCCAAAATCGACTCTCTCTTGAACAGCAACCGACAGTACCTGTTCCCCGAAGCCATGAGTATCAGTAAAAGGTACTCCATGGCACCCCTGTCCCCCCACGTGAAAAACGGAGGCTGGGGGGACATCCGGGACCACGAACTCTGTAAGAGTTACCGCAGACTTCAGTGAGGATCGCGCTCGCAGCCTTTTTTCTTTCTGAGTTGCTCCATACTGTCTTTTACAGGCACACACATGTATAAAAGCATTTATGGGTTGGTTTCTGCTTTAATATGAATAAACGTTCTTGTCAAAGGCGTCCCACGATGGTCATCTTTCATGTCCGGCCACCAGCCTTTGGAGACGGGCGGCGTGCTGCCGCTGGGCCGCTCGGAGCAGCCTCGACACCCGTGCGCAGGAGGCGGCCGTCGCCGTCTTACCGGGAGGAGGAGGAGAAAACTCGTATTTAAGTGCATCTCTCCGGGTGCTCACAGCGTGTGGTTTTCGTTCCTTTTCCCTCCGACGTGCCCTCGGTGCAGCGTGGAAGGGGCAGCGCGTGGTGAGGAGCGAGCGGACTGAGCCTCCCCGCGGCCCTCGGTACCTGCGTCCCGGTTGGTTTGCGATGTGTTGATGAATATATGAAGGAAAAACAAGGAAAAAAAATCATTGTTTTTACTACAATGTAGATAAATATATACGATTTTTTTAGTTCTGCCAAAATAAAATTCAGTTGTTTTGTAATACCTGAGAAGTTCTTGATTATCCCAAACTGATCACGTCACCTTGCGTTGCTAGAAAGCCAGGACTGGGGCGGGTGGGTGCAGGAGGGTGGGCGTCTGTAGTCTGGAGAGCTGAACAGATGCCATCAGCCATTCCAGGAGGGTGCATTTAACTTTATTAAATTTTTAATGATGCTTACTAATTGAGTTAGACGAGAGAAACAAGCGTGTGATACCCGCACACTCTTGTTTGGAACAAAAAAAAAGGTGCGCTCCCAGATTAGCGAGCCAGGTAAGGTGACCGGTGACAATTCTGCTGCGTGCTGGAAACGCACCAAAGTGGGGCTGGCAGCCACGGGCAACAGAGATCAGCGCCGTTCCTCAACACCGAGCACTTATTAGCCTGCTCTAAGTGTAACGGTACAGCTGCTCTGATGGCACCTCACTGTAAGGCACAACTGGCAGCAGCAGCAGCACAGAAGGAGCTTTTTGTGGAACAGGAGGGTGTCAGCAAAAGCAACCGTTCAGCTGAGGTGACAGAGAAACAGGTAGATTTTATGCTGAGAGATTTGGAGGGAGGAAGAAAAAACAAAAAACTTCCTTTTTTAATTAGCTAACAGGGGTTGGCGTCCTTATGACTCCAGCAATCACAGTTACTGATTGAATGGAAGGACTTGCAGCAAGGCTTCCCTTTTACCAGCATTTGTCACCTACTTTATGGGTTGTGAATGTATCAGTTAAATGTTCGTTTGGGAGAGCGCCAGGGTTTGTGAAATACTTTAAATAGCATGCAGATGTTTATGTTGAATGTGCCATGATAAAACATTTTTTGATGATTTTTTTTTTTTTTTCAGCGGTAATTTTACTGCCAAGATTTTGTACGAGCTTTGGTAACTGCCACATTTTCAGAGTTTCACAAAGTCAGGGCTGATGCCGAAAAGAGCCGTGCCAGTTGTGTCAGCCCCTTGGTACCTCCCACGAGGAGTTGCACAACTGGGTGACAGAATTGATCTGGGTTAAACTTAACCCAGCGAAACACCCACCCTCGCTCAGCCGGAGCCGTGCTGCGCTGGCACAAATGCTTTTGGCTTCCACTGAACTCGTAGAAGTATCGCATACGCTGCATACCCCCGTCCCTGCCAGCACTTGCCTGTAACAGAGCAATGTAGGAGAGATTCCAGAGCAGCTGTGAAACAAGTCAAAAAAATTTATTCCAAGGTACATTTTTGTCTCGTACAACTCAAAACAAAAAACCAGAAGTTATGTCAGAAGGAGTGAGAAAGGGAACCGAAAGTTTATTATAGATCTGTTCTTTTTGGTTATCGCACTTCAGAGACACGAACTAGTAAACAGTGCGCTGAAGCTGACAGAGAGCTGAAAAGTGAATCTAATCTGGATGAAATTAATCCATTTTACAAATTGTAAATACGTAGTAGCAGATGCAACAAGACAGGGTGTTTCTATTGTACAATCGAATTTGTTCGCTGACAGACTGGGGTATGTTTGGATGCTGCATAACTGAAGTAATATACCAGGGTGGAATACATAGTATAAATGATGATTATTTCTAGGAGACTAATTAGAACTTCTCCGTGTAATTAGAAATTTCATTTGATTGCTAAAAATCAGTGGCAGTCTAATCCTCCGATTATCACAAAATGAAGGGTTTGGAAAAAAAAATGATGAACACCGCTCATTTCTAGGTGGACTAAATACAGCAGTTCCTGTGGGAGCCGTTAGAAGGAGGATATGTACAAATAACCTGCGTAATTTAGTAAGAGATTAAGAAAGTTAAATAAGTAATGAGGATGCATTGTCTTCCAGGAGCTTAAGATTCACCTTCAGCTGCATCATTCTTGTCAGTAAAACTATTTCAGCTCATACATATAATTAAAGAGAACTCAGACCTACTAACTTGAAAAATTATTAACAGCTCAAGTATTCTAAGTTGAGGTGTAAGCAGAACGGTTTCAGTAGGAGCCTGCTTTCTGCTTTCAGCCCTGGAGCCCTCAAGCAGCGCATGGAAGTCCCAGTAAGCAACAAACAACAGGAGGAAATCCTGGAACAATCACACTAGTCCAGTTCATACAGCAAAGCATTCTGAAACGTGATGGCGCAGCGCGTGGTGTGATCCCTGGTGATCTGCACGCTCCCGTCCTGCGTGCTCACCTCTCGGAGGAGCGGGGAGGCCGCTCTGCTGCCCGAGCTGCACGGCGCCCCGCGGGCTGGCTCTGCGTCCGCAGCTGCTTCCTCCCCTTCCATTTTCGCCTGCCCTCCCAGCAGAAGGCCCCCCTGTTTGTCAGATGCTGAGGACGCAGCCGTTTCGCCGACTGCGAGAGCAGAGTCTAAATCTGGTTCGTTGCTCCCAGATTTGCCAGGAACTGCTGAACCGGTGTCAGAGGGTTCATGCTGCAAACAATGGTGTGAACTACAGTCTGCTTTTCCTATTGTTTCAGCTGGTACAGAAGATGTAGAAGTTGTGTTGGCTTCTGCAGCACGTTCTTCCACTGTGCCAGCTGCAGGACAGTTTGTCTCTGTCTTGGTTTGGAAGGGGTCTTCGTTCGTCTTTTCAGCGGGATCTCCTTCTGAGCTGTTTGCTGTTTGTTCCTTTTCACCACGTTCACTACGGGCTGCTTCCTGCGGCTGTTGAGGAAATAAATTGTTTTAAATTCAAAACCAACCATGCACACAAAACTGCTGTAACAACAGGCCGGGACACTTGTTCCTCCAACGCCTGCCACCACAAAGCAGCCGGTACGGTGCCGAGGGTTTCCTGATCCTGTAAATGCGCGTGGGAACGAGTGGCAGGGAGCCTGCTCGCCTCCCAGAGGTTTCCTCTGCAGTAGGAAATGCTGCGGGGCAGCTGCCACTGTCCCAGCATGTATCGCAAAGAACCGGGGGCAGGGGTGAAAAAGGCCACTCACCACACCCAGGCCCTTGTTTTCTGGAACTCAGGGGATAAAAATCGGTCAAAGGCTCTAAACCTTCACTGCAAGAAGCGTGTGTTAACCTTACAGGTAAGGAAATTGCTGTCCTGTTGTATGAGACAGCAGTATCTGGTGCGCGAGCTGTCCCTCTCAGTCGGGCTAAGTGAGTTAATCGAGGAATTGTTCCTGTTTGCCTCAGGAGAGCACGAATTGTGAGACCTGCTGCTGCCTAGGTAGCAGTTACCCAATTCCACTGCTGGAGCAGTCGCTAGCTAACAAAACGTGGCAGGTAGGCCGCACAGCCCCAGCAGGAGCAGCTGAATTCAGGGATTCGCAGCCCTGCGTTGCTCTCCCTTCCCCAGCCCCTCCTGACCCCAAAGCCACTGCAGGAACGTACCAGGAAGCCCTCAGCGCTGCGTGGTTCTCCCACAGGGAAGCGGGAATCATTTGAGCTATCTCACTTTCCCCTCCTTAGGTACCAAAATATCCTCCTTAGCCCTCCAACAATCCCAATTTTGAATTTTTATGCAGTCCACACTAACTCCAAAAGTCAAGTCCGCCAAGTACTGCTGGAGACAGCATTTTCTAATACTGGTGCAAATTTTCCAAACGATTTTTGGCAAGTTCTTTAAGCTTCACCTTTCAGTTTCCTACCTCGGGGAGGTCACTTCAATCCTGGGACAGACCTCAGAAACAGACCCCCCTGTATCCTTTACACACAGAGGTGACTGAGGAAGAAGGGCAGCCTGAGTGATGCCTTAAACATTACAAGCTGTGATTTTGAGACCAGAGTTTAAGAAGAATAGTCGCGTGTTTAACTATCTACACAACAGGAAACCACCAAGTATTCAAACACTTGGACTGCACAGAGATAATGAGACCCCATTCTTCACAGACAAAATCCTCAAGGTTTTCTCTATCTTTGTGATAAGGCAGAGACGGTGAAACACTGGCAACAACTGAGCACCCTCTGTCCATCTTCATGAGCCCCTTCTGTCTCCTGCTGTGCAAGCAGCTTCTTGGCCTCTCCTTCCTGCCCCTGCCCATGGCAGGGGGGTGGAATTAGAGGATCTTTAAGGTCCCTTCCAACCCAAACCTTTCTGCTCTATGATTCCATGACTCCAGGCCCCTGCAGGTACGCTCAGCTCTAGTCACCAGGCTCTACCCTAAAGGTGTCTGTGCAAAAGGTGGCGTGCTTTAACCATGGGCTCCGGTACCTGGACCCAAATTTTTGTATGCATGAAGGACATGGGGTATTCACTCATTTAGTTCCATTTTAAGAAAATTCTGGTTCTGTTCTAACGATATGTGCCATGATTTGTTTGCAGTGCGTTGTCATCAGCTCTGACCTGGGAGAACTTACTGTCCCTTTGCATGAGGGACACTATAACTAACCACTTGGTCATTTTTTTCTTTCAATACCAGTGAGAGATTTAGTGTGTGGATGCCACTGTATACTTCTGCCAGGAGAAAGCACTGTTTTCAAAGATTTTGTCATGGCTTTCTGTCTTTCCAATGAAATACTGGACATTTTGATCCCTCGGTCACATTAAATGGCAGAAGCATGAACCCGTTTCTACAAGCTGGCGTTTATACTTACAGATACACCGTACTCTCTGGTTTTCCCTGCTATATCAAGACAAAACAGGAACAAAGCTGCTCCAGTCAGATCTGGTATTATCTGGCTGAAGGACACACATCCATCAGTGATGCATACGACTGCCAGCGATCCTTACCTTCAGCCTGATTTGACTTCTGTCCTCTGAAACTTCAAGCACTTCAATTAATGGTTGACTTCCCAGTTCTGCCTCTGTGCAAACAGAAGGGCATAGAACAGTGTCTAGGAACCCATTGATGTTTTCTTCGCTGACAAACAATCTCTCCTAAAGAAAAGAAAGAAGAGGTTATGTTCTTGTTGTACTACACTTGAGTGCCACTGGAGCAAGAAACCCTCTCAGAGCAACGCGAGGACCCCGATTCACGAAGCGGTTTTCACAGCACGCTCACTTCTAGATAGACCCAACGTTGGACACTGAGAAGTGATGAGGTGAAACGAATTTGGACAGCAGTGCTTAGCTCCTTTTGATTACAAGTACGGATCCTCGTTATACACAGAGATAAAAAACTTTTATTTTCTCTCTTTGATACATGATTAATATATAGATCTAGGTTCCCTTTGAGGAACGATTTGCACCAGCACTGTTCTGCTGTCCTCACCCACCTTAACACCAGGAAGGCCTCAAGCATTTATGGATTTGTTTCAGTGCCTTCCTTTAGGAAAATGTAAACACTTCAGACGTTCCTCAGGCTTCAAGATCAGACCTTCTAAAGCAAAAGCTATGAAACATGCATGACAATATCTGTTTCACATTCATCTGAGAAGGTTTCTCAGATCTCCACTTAGGCAAGAGTAAACACCGGTAGGAGAAAGCAGAGAGGCAGCACAATTACAGACAGTCTGGGGCACGGTTTGAGGCCCTTAATGTGCCGTACAGAAGCAGGGCGAGACATGTCGCTACAGGTTTTAAGATTTAAATCAGTTACGGGTAATTAATGGTCCTAAAATATATCCTGGAGGAGCGTTTCATAAGAATGACAGCGCTCGCCCTGTCCTTATATTCTCCTGAAAACATCTGCTCTAGGCTGTGGGTACGGACGGACTTCAGCACAGTAAAAATCCTCTGACTTGGGACTATTCTTATGCTCTGAGAATTACCTTTCCCATTTAACAATTGTTTCATTGGAAACAGTAGGAAAAAAGTTGCAAGCCATCTATTTTAAGTCGTATCTTTAAATTTCTCCTTCCAGTTCTACCCTCTTGTCAACCCAACTCAGGTTTAATTCAATTACCGCTGCCATCTTGCAGGCTGAGAAGCAAAAAGGCAATTCTGCACATTTTTGGCCCCCTACGGATGCAGCCTTATGCACAGTCAGATGCTGCACAGTTCCTGCGGTACAAAACCTAACTGTCATCTTTAGAAAAAAAATCTGCATGGGAAAAATAAAACAGCTTCCTTTTTTTTCCCACTATTTAAATTAGAAATCACAGTATGGGAAGTCCTAACGTATCTAGTGCTGGTTTTCAAAAGAAAATAAAATACATTTTCTATCCAGAAAGATTCAGTCCAGGCAAACATCCAGCAGTGGGTGCAGGCAGCCTGTGAGCAGGCTGAACTATGGCCCTGTTCCCTGACAGAAAACCCTCCTGTCACCGAGATGCATCTCACGTTGTTATGTATGGAGCCTGAAGTATTTATTCCCTCCAGTTCCTTCCTTCCTCGCCTGCCAGAGCGGGACCCTGCTGGCGCGTTAGGGTCACAGCAGCACTCTGCAGGGTTCAGAAGGTGGCAGGGTAAAGGATCGAGGCGTGCAGCACCACGGCTGCGATCCTCTGCTTCTCCCCAGCCTGCTGTGACTGTGCACAAGTCTGTTTGCCTTTGTTTTTCTGTATAAAATGGGGAAAACGTGTTTGTTTGGTTTGTGTGTTTTTTTTTTTTCTCCCTCTGAACCTGTATTTGTTTTGTCTAGCGAGAGCATCAGCCTTTTATAAAAGGATTCTTCCTGCGCATTTGTGCTCCTAACAGCGGCGGTACCGATCCTGCTGATGTCTGTAAGCCAGGCAGCAACAAAACCAAATCCCAGGTGCAGGAATGCAGAGAGGAGAAGCTTTAAATGACAACAGTTCTGCTATGTCTGAACACACCAAACCACGTCCTCAGGTCGCGTTGCCTGAGCTGACTTCCACCGGCCGGTCCCTCGCGGGAGCTGTGGAGCCACTGCCCAGTACAGCCCAGTACAGCCCAGTACAGCACAGGGGGCTGAAACAGCATCACGGGGGCACTGGGGAAAGGGCAGGAGATGCGAGCAGACCCAAAAGGACCCCTCTGAGTGGCCGTGAGGGTCGGGAAGCTGCAGCTGGAGCCGCCTCTGCTTCAGGGGCCAGGAGTGCCAACAGCAGAGAGAGCACCAGGCACAGCGTCGCCCCTGGGCCACAAGACCTACCATTTATTTCTTCTGATTCAAAGCAAAATAGCAGTGTTTCCTGTGAAGAAAACCAGTTGACACCACAGAACGGAAGGCCTGCTGATTGTTACTCTAGACAAGGACAGCAGGGAGCTGCCTGAGCTGATGCCCGCACCCCTTTAACGACCACGAGCCCGTTCCTGCAGGTTCAGTCCCAGCTCGGCGATGTATTCCCCGAGCCACATGCTCACATTTCAAGGAAGCATTTAAAATTTTGCCACCAGTGGCCTGTCATCAATCAAAGCACCGTGTGCTGGACACGCAAGCAGTGCCGTTTGTTACCAATGACTGTCGTTAGCATGTTCAGACAACCAGCAACTCGAACTCCAACTTTGCATTCACACCGAGCATACGCCGAGGCATTTATTAGCACTGCAGATGTTATCGAAGCACAGAGTTTGGCAAAAAGTGATTCGGGGATTTATTTAAAGCCTGTTTGCTCTGGCTTGCAGGAGCAGCAGAGGACAGGCCTCCGCAGCTGATTTCAGTGACCCTGTGAAATAATGATTTGGTTTCAGTTTGCTCTGTGATATTTATGACAGGCCGGTAGCAACTTCGAATCACACATGGCTTTCCCCAAACACAGTCTTCTGTCGTGTGCAACAGCTCAAAAGATGCTTTCATGAGCTTAATCAATAGGTTAATAGCCCTTCCTGACACAACTGTTCTGTGTAAGGACATCGTTCCCATAACGTGCCTACCAATTAAAGGCTAGAAATTAGAAATTCAGAAATTAGATTGTTTTATAGCAGAAGAAAACTATGATTTTTAAGTTAGAGAGGTTACATTGGAAAAAAAAATCGAATAAGCCTGTTCTGTTCTCCTTTTCCAACCTCCTCTGGCCTCCCAAAAAACTTGCCAAGAGTCCTGAAACACTGAGCGCACAATTAAATGAACCAAAAATAAACTTCTGTCAGATTAGGCAGAACAGTCTCGGTTTCTAGCATCACCTTCTAAGAAGTGACCCCTAACCGAAGGATATTAACTCCTCACGGGCGTTCAGAAACTGAAAACTGTAGCACGGATTGAAGAACTGAAAGGAAGCACGGAACAGCTCAGAATGGCTTGGAAACGAGGGCAAAAGCAGAGCGAGCAGGAGCACACCTGATCTCGCAGCCAGCTGGGGTCCAGCACCTCTGCCAGGATCTCCAAGTGCCCTTCAGGGCAGCATCTGCGCTGTTCTCCAGTACAGATTTCTTCCTGAAGGTCAGGGGCTTAAAATGGAGAGGTATCTTACACTTCCCAGCACAACTCCATAGGCTGCATGCTCGGTTGCCTCTGGAACCAAGACGGTTCCTCCACAAGAGCCTCAACCCCGGGACCACCGGGCTCGAGGAGGGCCCCAGCACGGGTCCAGGGGGGCACCCACGGGGGCACCCCCAGCCCACGCTGCCAGCAGCGAGCTCTGGAGGCCGCCCCTCACCTTTTCTCCCACGTCTAATGAGCTAACAAGAGGGATTAGTTAGAAAGAGTTCAGACTTGGGTCCCTCGGTTACAAAGACAGCTACAAAAAAATCCTCTTCTGGTGTTTTTTTCTTGCACAGGGTCCCAGCAGGTGTTTGCCGTGGAGGAGCTGCCCCACAGCATTGCTGCTGTCGAAGCAGGAGACCCGAGTCCAGGGGTCAGACACGTGGCACTGGGCGTGCAGCTCGCTTACCTGGGGTTACAGCACTTCTACAGTACTTACCAGCTCCTTTCAAAAGGGAAAAGGGTATCTGTGTTCAGTAATCCCCACAAACAGCACTGCTCGTGCTTATAGCTCAAACCATGAGCTAATTGGGAATGTTTCGGATAACGTTTCTCATTCCGTACCCATTAAAAATAAATAAATCTCAGTCAGAAGGAACAAGGCTCCCCCCTGTTCTCTGGAGCCCTGCCGGGGTTTGCTTCCTCAGCAGTCACCTCACCACGACTTCAATCTTAATATTCTCCATCACGTTATGTGGGATTTTATTACAAGAGGTTCGTTGGTTTGGGTTCACGTGAAAACGGGCACACGTGACTCTTTTGGGGTCATGCGCAATTAATTATCTACCAAACATGTTCCACGTGCCAAGAACGGAGACTCCAAGCCTCAGAAGCTGCGATGCACCCACCAGAAACTGGCTTTTATTCCTGTTCAGGATGAAGCGTTTAGCCCCAGGAGACCAAACACAAGATGATGCTTCTCGAAGGCACAATTTCAGCTATTTCCCAACTCCAGCTCCGCCGTAAACCAGGACGTTCTGGGACACGCTGTTCTCAGAAACCTTGCCTGGCAGGCTCACAGGTTTTATTAATGGTTATTTAATTCTCAGCCATTCTTTTTCACAACATATTCCTCAGGCTCTGTTTCTTAAAATGAAGGGGAATTCTCTGATGCAGGAGTTTCCTTGGCCTGAGCTCCCAGGATTTAAAGAAGCGGAAGCAAAAGGTGTGGAAAAAGTGCAAAGAAAAAGTCCAAAGTTATGAAATTTCTACCTTTATAGGATTTCTGCTCACCGTGAAGAGCATGAAGAGACAGCACGGCCTGGCCAAGGGGCAAAACTACTCAGAAAGAAAAAGCAGCAAAGGCTGCAAGCGCTGACTACAAAGTTACGGCGCGGAGTCGGCAGAGCGCCGTGCGTTGTACGGGGAAGTGGTAAAAGCCAGAGGACATTAACAGCTACCAAACGAAGGCAGGCTGGCAATGACACACTTAAGGTCTGGGGGGTGGAGGGCTGCTGCACTGTAAAGATTAGCTGAAAATAAGCACTTGCTTTAGCTGGGGTGAGGATCCAGGCTGCTCAGCATCTATGGAAACTGCGCTCTAAATATATCGTCTTTCAGCACAGGGATTCAAACGCATCTGACTTCACAAAAGGAAAGCCAGTCCTTGAAATTGCGTTTCAAGAACGTTGTCCTAAGCACAAGCCCGACTCGTTCTCCTACCATTATCTGTATCAGTCCAATTTCTGAGGAGAAAAGAGGGCAGCGCGATAACAGGACCCTGATGATCGCACAAGGCAGGGCCGTGCAATTAGCGGCCCCGTTATCACTCACGTTGATCTGGCAGAGGCACACAGGCAATAAAAGCAAGCAACAGAGGCTGCACAACATCAGAGTCCAGGGACAGGGCTCCAAGGAGACGCATCCTGCTCATGCAGAGAACAATTATCCTATCCTGGTCATTTGGCACGTTAACAGGAGACACGGGGCAGCCACACGGGGTTTGCAGCAGCCCCTGTGGCAGGTTTCTGCCACAACCAGCAAGGAGCCCGCTCCTTGCAGCCTGGAAAACAGAAATTCTTGGTCTCCAATACGAAGCAGCTTCCCAGGAGACAGCAGAACAGGCATTTCCTACCCATAAAAATCGCTGGTCTCTTCAGGAGCTATCCTCTGGCCACGCTGCTGCGGGGAAGCGACTACAAAGAGGCAGGCAGAAGCACAACTGGGAGGTAAAGGACAAAATTCCTGCTCACCTAGGCCACCAAAAGCTGCCTAAAGCGATTAAACAGGGCGCTGCTGCTGGGCATGTACCAGAAATACTCTCTTCTGTGACTGATGCAACTCCTCGCGGATCTCAATGCAGAGAACGTAGCTCTGATTTATAGGAATAGGTTCAAAGGAAGAAACACCAGCGATCACGGCAGACAAATTGGAGAAATCAACGTAAGTAGAAGAGAAACGACCACAAGCAAATTGTTAATGGACAGAAGACGGCAAATAATAGCAGCTCTAATTAAATATTAATTTTTCTCACTTCACGCTGACTGGATGCGGCTATCTGTGCTGGCACAGGCACTTCTGGGAAACAGCACGGTTAAAAAAAAAAAAAAAGCAAACAGAACAAATGACTTCAGATTATTTCAACTGCTTCCATTTGCAGGCTTGTATCCAAAAGGACTGCACCCCAGAAGCAATCAATCTTTTTTACTCTGCTGCATGAATGAATGGCTGGGAGGCCTATGACTAATTCCAAGTCTCCTCCTCCTACTCCATCCAAAACATTTGGCAATATATAATAAATTCAGGCCACTGAAAGATTATTTTTTTTTTTGTCACAAAGAGGTAATATTGCCTAAAATCCCATTACTGGCTAGCCTTATAACACCTTTCAATAGCACGATGTTCCCCCAGTCATAATAATGAATACACACACCAAGCAGTGTAACAATTAGACTGAGATCAAAGCGTGCAAACATGCCAATCAACCACGGCACTACAGACACACTTCAAGCAGAATCTCCTGTTCCCAAACTGAGTTTTCAGCAATAACTTCACAGTGGCATAAAGCTGCTTTTTCACTAAAATAAGTAGATCTTTGCTACAACCATTTAAAATGACAACTGCTAACAAAAGAGAGTATCACAGCAGCGTGTCCAAGCCTCTGTAAGCTCACCGCCTTCCTGGTTCTGCCAAACTCCCTGAAAAACTAAGCAGGCTGTGAGATGCTCCGGTGGCAGACTGCATTTAGGCCTGTTTGCCATAAAACAATGAGCAAGCAGACTGACGTGCACCATGGCACACGATGAAAGAGATGGAAATCCAGACAACGTGAAAAAGCAGGTAAAATGCCTGTAGTGCCCATCCCTCCCTTCTACACCTATACAGGGCCAGCAGTCTGCAGGACGGCTTGCCTGATGCAATTTGACATTGTGTCAGCACCCAGCACCTGGTCACAACGATTAACGTGAGTGCCAAATGTTTTGTGGTCCCACCTGCACAGACTTGCAAGCTCCTGCCTTGGTAAAAGTCAAGGCCACGCACTGCAAACAGTTCCGTGTGGGTGGCTCTCGATAAATCCATCATCTTTGATACGCACCCGAACCGACGAGCTCCTTCAGAGGAGCTCACAGAAAAGGTGTGCAGCCTGCTAAATGGGAAATAAATTATGAAGATTCAGCTGTAGGTATGCTAGCTGGACAATTACATCTCCTCCAGAATCATGCAGTATTTTCTAATTGTAGGGACAGAGCAATTAAGACACCCCAAGCCATCATCCCACTGGATATACTTTGTCTGCTAGTTTTGTGGAGTTGTGAACCAAGCTGCACAGGGTTTTGTTGTTCTAAAACAAAGATCAACTGACAATCACTGGGCCAAAAAGTTGCATAAGAATTACGCAGCCTTAATCCCTGTGCATGATACATTCTTTGAAGCACTCAGCTTCCAGAATAACGCAGCTCTCCACAAAACTTGTGTCAGTGCTTCTTCACAGCAGGAGTGCCACAACGTGAGCATCTTTTTGGGGAGATTGCCAGCTCTTTTAGCACTGTCAGCCAGATGCAGCAGACACGGCACACTCCCCCCATCACACGGAGCATCCTCTGCCTAACAACCCATAAAACAATAAGACACCTAAACCAGAATCATATTGGGATTTGTAAGGAGAGGGGATGAGGAACTAGGCCAGCAAAATGGCAATCAGCAGCTGCCTGTTCACAGCTGCTGGTTGCAGCATCGCCCTGGTTGAACCAGCAGGTGTTCCTGCTGTGTAAATAGAAATTCTGCCCTGAAAGGCAAATAGGTATACGCACACACCTGCATTTCAAGAAATAGTATGCATGTACCTCTGATGTGTTATAAACACCTCCTCTCTTCATGCACACAGGTGGGCATGAACCAGATGGTCGCTTACACGGCCTTAAAGACTAAAGCTAAGGACACAGCACAGGCTGTTTTTACTCATTATCAGTGTTTCCCTTGGAAAAAAAAAAAAAACACCAGCTCAGGAGGCAAAAGCCATTTCAAGCTCCAAGGACACAGTTATCAGCTCCGGGACGTGACCGCTGCTAACCGTGTCGTTGCACTGACGCCTGGTCACAGCTCTCGGAGGGCAGATAACCTAACAGCTCCCGGAGATAGCATTTATAAACAGCTCCAAAAGCAGGAGCTGCACGCTGCAGAGCGAGGCTGTGACGTGGCTGGGACCAGGCTGAGCAACCTGCCCGGAGGGCTGTTACCTGCAGAGCGGAGGCGTCGAGGCCGAAGCTGAACTTCTCCCAGTGCCCGTCGCTCCCGGGGGCTTTGGCCAGCCCGATGGCAGCGTTGTGGGGGCTCACGCTCACGCTGGTCTCGGGGGCTGCCAGCCTGTTTGCTGGGGGAAACCTCAGGAAGAGGGAGTAGGAGGTGGTGGCACTGGAGAAGCGGAGGCTGTAGTGGTTGGTGCCCACATCCCCCTGCAAGCTGTGGGGCTGGATGCAGGGCACGGGCAGCAGCAGGGTGAGGGAGGCCTCGTCCTGGCGGCAGCGGAAGGGAGGGCACAGGGCAAGGGGAAGGCTGGGGGCCATGGCAGCCGGGTTGGCCTCAGCCTCAGCCTCCAGCGGGGCTGGGCACGGGGGGGAGCCCTCAGGGAGGCCGCTGTGCTCGGGGGAAGCAGCCCCGGAGCGGGGGGGATCTTTGGGGGGAGTGTGGGGGTCCCCGGTGCTGCTCCACGTGCTGTAGGAGGAAGGAGGAGGGGAAGAAGGAGGAGAAAGAGGAGGAGAAGGAGGAGGAGGAGAAGGAGGAGGGGAGGAAGGAGGAGGAGCAGCCCCGCTGCCTCCCCCCTCATCCACCGGCTCCCCGCCGGGGCCGGGCTCCTCCAGCCGCCCCCCGTCGTCCCCCTGCGGCTGCTGGGGAGCGGGAGGGGGGTCGTGCAGGACGGGCAGGGTGACGAGCAGCCTCCTCTCGGCCTTGTGGAAGGCGGCCCGGCCTCGGCTCTCGTCCACGGCGTAGGGCAGGCGGAGGCGGAGGCGGTAGGCGGGTCGCCGAGAGTCGAGGCGCAGCTCCCGGGGCAGGACCTGGAGCACGGCCCCGGCGGCGGAGCGGAGCAGAGGCAGCTCCACCGTCACCACCAGCTCCCGGGGCACCGGGCTGGGCACGGAGTCCCGGCAGCAGCGGTAGTCCTGCAGCTCCACGTAGGAGCGCTGCAGGAGGCTCCAGCGAGGCGTGGTGGGGCCGGGGGGGGGATCAGGAGGAGCGGGGACGGGGACAGAGGGGATGGGGGGCGCAGCAGGGGCAGGGGGGACGGGGAAAGGTGGCAAAGGGCTGGCGGAGGCGGAGGGGGGCGGCGTGGGGCCGCCGGGCAGCGGGGTGCGGATGACGGGAGCCTGCGGGACGCCCTTGTAGGCGGCCCCGCGGAGGACGGCGGCGTTGGTGCGGTCGAGGCGCAGGGCGAAGCGGCGCTCCACCGCCTCCATGGCCGTGTCGCTGAGCAGGCGGCGAAAGCGGGAGCTGCGGGCGGCCAGGCTGAGGGCTGAGGGATGGAAAACCACGTCGTACACCAGGCAGCGGCGGTGGCCGCCCCGCATCAGCTCCTCGCGGCCCGGCGCCAGGCTGTAAGGCAGAGCCCAGCGGTGGCCGCCGGGCTCCCGGCGAGCCTGCGGGCGGTCGATGTGCGGGTTGCTGCAGATGTTGAGGTAGCAGCGGCGGGAGCCGGCCTGGCTGGTGCGCAGCACGTAGCCGGGGGTCGGGTGGATGAAGCGCACTTCCACGCCGCGCTCCCGCTCCAGCGCCGTCACCTCCTCCTCGTACAGCCGCCGCTGCTCGGGGTCGGCCAGCTCGGCCGCGTACTCGGCGAACAGCTCGCGGAAACGGGGGTCGCGGAAGGCTTCCCGCAGCCGCTCCGCTTCCTCGGCGCTGAGCTCCAGCTCCTCCGGGCGCCCCGCGGCCGCCATCGCCTCGGGGTCCGGCTCGGGTCGCCGTGGAGACGCCAAACAAGATGGCGGCCCCCGCCCGTTGCTATGGTGATGGCAAACAAGATGGCGGCAGGGCCCCGCGGCGGGTCGCTGTGAGGGCGCCAAGGTGGTTGGTGGCTCCGTGCATTCCCTTCGTGGTTTTCCTCAGTGCCCCGGCCGCCCGGGGTGGAAAAGGTGGCAGCTCTCCGTTGTAAGGCAAACCGTGTGGATATATGTAATATATATGTAGATATTGATAAGATATATAGAGATGTAAGCACTGCCTGGCCCTCAGTTCTCCGCCTTTCTGATTGCTCCTGCGGTGGGATTTCCAAAAAGCACCCACCAGCCTCCCCAGAAATGTCAAAGGACCATGTCCTTGTTCCCCTTACACCCCTCCTCACCATAGCTGCCTATGTTATTCACTAATTATATTGCCCACAGTAATCAGTGCCTCAACTTTTCCGTAGACCTTTCCTGTCCAAAGAAAAATCCCAGCCTGTATTTCCTGTATTTGCTGCAAATAACTAGCTATCAGTTAAGAACAGCACGGCAAAAACCAAAGTTCTCCTTATCTTCAACTTCCTTTTTAAAAGATGCCTATTTTCTATCTGTTATACATGTGTTGCTTCCTCCAGTTGCCTTCATTTATTACATTGTGGCAATCTTCATTGTGACTACGTTTTATCTATGCCAACACCAGAATATTTTTCTGTAAAAATTTATTGACGTACAAAATAAGCCATTTTTGGCTTTGACATTCATTATGAACAGTCTGTAAATACATTATAAAATCAGTCCATCTAAAATGAGTGCTACAGTCGACTTTACAAAGACTCCATCCCTTTTTTGCCATCTTGTAGGAAATCACAGCCCCTGAAGCTTGCTGAAAATACCAAACAAAAACAATATTTAGTTAAAAAATTCACCATAACTGACATATTATTCTATTTCTTGATCTGTGAAAAATTTCATAATGTTTTAAACTATTTAAAGACCTGAAGCATCTCATGATATTTTCTATATTCAAATAAAGGCTATATGAGGTTTATCTTAGCAATTCCCTTACGTGGAGAATTATACGATTCTATTTGAGAAAAAGCTTCTGCAACAAGATGTGAAATTGAATCAGAGAGACAGACAAGGCAAATTTCAAGTTCCCGTTGGGTTATTTCAAACATGCACATTTTCCTTGCTGCTGTAAGCCCTTTGATACTTTTTCGGTGTTGAAGTTGGCCTTTTTTCCAGTTGTTGCAAGATCACAATTGGAATGAATAAGCACAGACGTAAAATACATGAAATCAAAGCATGAGAAGTGGCTTCTGAGTTTGATTATGATCATAAAATGAACGAAGAATTGTTCCTAAGTGCAATTAACCTATGCAATAAGCATCATCTCCAGAAACAGATTAAATCTGTTTCCCAACTGGGTCTCAGTTATTAAAAATGATATAGTACAATCCATCTTTCTATTCTGGATCATGCTTCTCATCACTGTTACTTGACTGTAATTTCTGAATTTATTATTTTAGTTCTAGGCATTCTTACACTAAGTACAAAGCACAAGTCTACGTTAACTGCTAGAACATTCACTGTTTTTACAGTTGATTTTCTGTATTCTTCCTGATAATTGGAAAGTCAGCAAATAAAGAGATGCTTTCTGTTAAATGAGAAACTGAATATATTTACCTGTCTTCAACTGTCTTGTTGGAGGGGTAGAATACCTTGAATGAAAACCCACTTCTTGGAAATGAACCCTGTAAAGAAAAATACACCATGCTTGTGTAAGTATACCACTGTACAGATGGTAAGAGACACACTTAAACGTAACTGCATCCCCTTTGGCAGCTGACCAGTCATTTTCATGGTATTTAAATTCATCCATTCAGTAAATTAAAGGTTGTTTATACAGGTCCAGTACATTCTTATTTTGGTAAAGCATAAGGAAGTCTTACAGGATTTATACAAAGACAGTCGGTGTTGGTGACAGTGAATGGGTCGTATTTATCCGCAATGACAAGCATGTCTGGCAGAGGATACACCCTTAGGGAGTAGTCGTAGGCCCAGTACACGGGGCTAACGTACAGCGGAAGCGGTGTCAGGTGTCCTTGTGATAATATAGTCTTTACAAACTGCAAGACAAGCAGACAGATAGTTTGAACCATTTTCTACAAGTCAAATGTATTTCTGCAGATGCTGATGCTCTGTTAATAAAAAGGTTTTTAACACAGAAATATTTTTTATGCATCTCACTCCCTCTCATTATTATGATTTCTATAGTAAAGCAGTGACTCCACTACAGCAACTAGCTCAAAAGATCTCAAGATCAAGATCTCAAAACTATTACATCAATCAGACTCTCCAAAACAAAACAAAACAAAAAACGCACAATCTGCTTACTTGTTTCTCCAGCCCAAGAAATACCAGCACTGCCATAATTTTGGGGTACAATTTTTTCATTCCTCCAGACTTTCCTTGCAATTCCAGTTAACCAGAAGACCCACACTTAAACAGTCTTTACTGTGAACTCATGCCTTTGATTCCCAAATAGTATCTTTTCCCTTGACCATTCTTATGGTAGTTGCCCTGCTCTAGACACCACTTGACTAGCTGCCTCCTTTGTAGTTCCCATTTTCATCTGGCAGAATTTGGCCAGGGCATTTGGGTTCCTGAAGCCCTCCACTCAAGCCCCTTGAAAGCTTTTATTATGTTTCCTCAACCATGTAGCTGCAGCTAGGATCTGTTTTCCCCAAAGGCCTAAAATCACTACAGCAACTAGGTGAGAGGGGCTGCTGTTAAAAGAAAATGACGTACACAGCAGAGGCCCAGCTATTCCAGTGGTACTGTATGAGGCCTAAAGACACTGCTAATTCAATCTGATTTTAGTTACACAATTTCCCACTCATTCACGGATGGCATAATTAAGATATTAATGACAGGCAGAAAAGGCAGAGAAGAAACAAAGGATGCAAATGCAAACCAATACTCCTATTTGCAGAAGTTATTACAAGACATAAATTGATGTTTCCTTCATGACTCCTCTACCAAGCAGAAGAAAGCCCTGTATGAGTGCAGGGAAGTGAAGGTGCACAGCGTACACAAACATATGCAAAAAAGCACACAAAAAACAGGTGCATCAGTGTCCACAGTGGGATTCTTTGTGCTTACAAAGAATCTGAGCACTGTTCTGATGGAGAGAAGGAAGAATTAACAGGAAGTTTCCAAGTCAAACAAGAAAAAAAAAAAAAAAGTAAAATAAATAGAAGCAAACTCCATCCATCACTGCAATGAGCCAGTATTGTCTGGATCATTCTCATTCAATTATATCAGTAAGTCCCATCAACTCCTGCTGTGCATTCATTAACTAGAATCATAACTCAGAGCGCTGTGTCGATGTATCAAAAGGAGGATTAAGACTTCAAGTAAAAAGGCAGGGGAAGCAGGTGACCTTTCGGAAAAAGTGACATGCTGCTTTCCTGCAAATGTCACTGGTTAATTGATCAAATCTTAAAAAGGTAATTTGTATTAAGCTTTGCATTTAGGAATCAATGTTTTGTGGTACAACATTCGTGGCTGGTGCATAAGCACCAACAGTCAGCTGCAAGGAAGTTCTGAGTTCAAGGGCACCTGCAAAGGGAGAGCCAGAATGACTCAGTGTCATCAGTCAGTATCCTGGTTTCGGTTATTTTGCTGTCAAGATGTAAATGAAATTACTAATAATAAGTGTATAGATCCCTCTTCACAATGCTTTTAGCAAACTTAGTTACTCTTTCAAAACATCAGGAGTATGCAGATCAGAGTACACTAACTGCAAATCTGCTGATCAAAAGATAAAGAGTAAAGCTCTTAGCAGAAAGTGTTGAACAAAACTCACTCACGTGGTTGGGAATATCCATGTTGCTGTTAGGGAAGCGGACACAGTTTCTGCACATCTTGTTTACCAAATCTTCACGAAAGATAATTATTTCTTGGGTGCAATATTGAATCCTAAATGGAAAACATTAACGAAATTAAATTATGACGAAACACCAAAAGATGGAAAGTTGTATTATGAAGTCAATCTTACTCTGATACAGCAAAATTAAAAAGTACATTTCAATTAAAATAATAACTTCCCATCTTCCCTTCATTACACCTCCAGATTCAGAAAAAAAACATGATGCTTTTGAGCAGGTCATTACACTCTGTCATTAAACTTCTGGCAGTACGTCAAAACCATCTTGTTCAGGATGGTTTTAGAAGTAATTTATTTATTCATCATTGTATGTAAAACTAGTTACAATTAATGCAAGTAAGGAATTCTCGTAATCTAAAAATGTTAAGGCCATTACATCTGCACATGAACTAGTCATTCAGTATAAATAAATAAATAAACAAATAAATAAAACAGCAGCAAGTTAGACTGTTACCTGCAAGGATTTGTGGTGAAAACTGAAAATGGCACTAGCTGCCTGAATTCCTCAGTAATATTTTCAGCCAGAGGAGGTCTAAAATAAACAGCAACAGGTGTTATCAGCCAAGATTCTGACCGTCCCTAACTATTCAATTCAAAGTTTCAAAAACTGAAAAACAAGCAAACTGACCGTGGCAAAATAGAACCAGGACCAGGATCTTCAGGGCCAGGAATAAACACAAATCGACTACTGCAAAAAGATCAGCATAGTGCTTTTATATAAAATAACCCCACGTGTATCTAAACATTGGTTCCATGCTTCTATACGTGCACTACTTCACAGATACATGCAAATAACCTATTCTGGGACAGACTTGACAGTTCCCCCTGTTGAAGACTTCCTCTCGTTCCTTATAAAGAACATAAATCACCGCAGAGACAGAAGATGCATATCCACCCCTCCCTAGTGGAACAACTCTTAAAAAATGCTCACCATTACAGAAAGGACAAGCCCGGCTGCCTCCCTGTTTAATTTCTTTCATGTGTTCTAATCTCTGTAGAAAGAGTTAGTTCTCCCAGGCCTGGAATGCAGCTTCCACTGAGCAGGCACACAAGAAGAGATAAAAAAAGGATCTCGTTCCAGGCCTGTGTTTCAGTTAGCTCTCAAACTAGCAGCCACGGAGAACCGTGTAGGCAAGAACAGGAAAGCAAAAAGCAGATACTGCTGGTAGCAGCACTGAGACCTAAACAGCAGTTTATAAAACAGCACTGCATGGGCAGAACCCTGCTCATTTCAAGGGAATTCCAGAGGAAAAGAGGCTTGCCCACGCAGTGCTTTTCAGGAACCGTGGGCCTTGCTTAATGATGTGGAAAATGTTCCAGAGAGAGGCAGTTTCACCTTTGCTCATTCAACAGCAGATTCCACGACCAAGCTATTCTAGATAGAATCAGAGCTTTACGCTGCTCCCAAAACAACCTGACAGGCCTGTTACCTGATCGCAGCAGGCTCACAGTAACTGGAGAACAGGTTATCTGTCAGTTTCTTAAAGTAATTAAAGCAAAGCTCTTCACAAAATAAGCACATTTCCCTTTTTCATAGCACTTTGCTGGGTACCTTTTATGAATGCTGGGATATTCACAAATTATATCTGCAAGAGCCTTCAAAGAACCTAGAGTCAGAAGAAAAATATCTATGATACAGCACCTGGTTAGGCAACAAACACACAGTATATGAATCACCTGCACACTTCCGTGCACCAAAAATGTGTCACTTAGAAAATATGTGATTCTTTTCCGCTCCCCTGAATTGTTTTGCCATCATAATTTTAATTTAACACACACGTCTGACTGCAAAGAATTCCTTACCTTTCAGAGACTGAATTTGATTTTTTCCATATGGTGCAGATGAAAAATTTCCACAAAAGAAAAAGCAGGTTGGAGGTGCAGAGGAATAACCTGGGAAAACAGAGCATCTGTGAGTCTAACATCCACCCCCTCCACTACCTTTCATCAGTCAGCCTGCAGAGCGTTTCATGAAAGGCAGAAACCAAAGCAATATTTGAAGCTCTGCTGCTATTAATACCCCAAACTATTTTCTCAACACAGGCTTTCATTATTTACAGACCCAGTTCCAACAACATTGGTTGTGTGTATGCAACTAACTGCTGACCCAGCCATATAATTACGCAAAGTACAACTGTAATAAATAATACAGTTTAAGAACACACTCTTCCCTTCAAGAGAAAAATAGCATGTAAGTAAGTAGCAATGGATTACCATTAACCTCCATGCGCCATTCCAATTCAAGGGCTCTGCTAATATTTAATTCCCTCTTTAGCATTACGAAGCAACAGTGACTGCAATTGCCTGAGCGTTTTAAGAACCTAATGAATTCTCACCGGATCACGAATCACACAGAAACACAGGCTTTACAGCAAAGGCTATGATTCTATGACTGAAAAAAAATAATAAAAAAAGCCTTTTGCAAACTCTGTAACAAAAATAAAACCTCTACTCAGGCATTTGCCTCATGTTCCAGGTTACACTCCAGCTCCCTGGCCTTCAGAACCAGACTTGCCTTTCCCTCGCTGCTTTACAACCCAGCAGATAAATACAACGGAATTCCTTATACCAGAGAAATGGCTCATCACGATTTTTTCCTTGCTATTCCTCTCAGCTATTATTTTTAGTTCGTAATTATGAAGCTCACTACTTGTCTATTACCAAAAAAAAATCTGAAAATAGTAAATGCAATACACACATCTTTGCCAGTTTGATTTATTAAACTGACCAAAATCCCTTTGTTACTTCAGCATCTGAAGCCTTAGATCAGGTTCAATTTGGTTCAAGGATTTTGCCAACTTTCATCCAGATACAGAACTGATTTCCTAACTTCAAAGTTAACTTCCTACCTTCCCACTAGATATTGTGATAACGTGTCCAATTTTCTTTAAGTGACTAGCAGCGTGCCACCCTTCATTTTACATTGCTTGTTTTTTAAAGCAGACAGCCTCTCACATTTCCATTCTACCTAAGGCAGACAGGACAAGCTGTTCCACAAGTGTTCTGGATTACAAAGAAGCAATTCACAGATCTCACAGATGCTCGCTATCCAAATGTTGTCATCATTACCAATGTAATGATGCGTGCAAGAAACAGTTCATATTTTGAGACTAACAGACATTTTCTCCTTGGTAAAAAACAGAAAGCATTCAAGTGAGAGTGCTGATCTCTGATGAAGGAAAATGTTTTCCTTAAACTAAGGCTCGAAGAGTTCTCATGAACACTCTGGTCACAGCACATAAAATGGCTACTGCCCAAAACAATATTGGTCCTGAGTGATTTATGAAAAGGGAGTGACAGCTTGCAAAAATACAATACAATCCAATTTTTAAATCTGTTAGAAAAAGATCCAAAAGAAACAGAATAGTAACCATGAAATGCAAACAGCTATCACTAAAATTGCAGGGAGACTTCACTGGCTTTAGGCTTGGGTTCAAAAGAGAATGAATGAAAAAAGAAAAAAAAATAGTTGGGCTTATTCTGGCTTTCTCAGAAATTAAGTTCCCCAAAACCACACGACATGGTAGTAACAGAAAATTGTTACTCAACTTTGAAAATCGTTGCTCAACTTTTTCCTTTAAAAGAATCCTTTTGACCAAAGGTACCAAACCCACTGTTTCACAGAAGAGCACCTTTAGATCACAGTTTGTCAGTAAAGCTGGCCTAACACTTGGCAGCTCCTACCCAGAGCAGCCTTTCTGTCAGTAACAGCCTGTCCAGCTTCCCCTGCATGGGCTTCACACCCAGCAATGCTGCTCAGCTCTAAGGGAAATGGTAAAAACGCTCTAAAACCAGGCTCTGAACCAAAGCAGCCACCACCTACCTGAAAACATCATATGCAGCTTTTCTAGTACTTCTGCTTGGTCCAGCCACACATCGGACAGAAATACAAACATGGCATCTTCGTTTTCATCCTCCAGCTGCTTTAGTTTCGCAGAGGCCTTTACTGAAGTTGAGGAAGGCCCTCCAAAGAAGTTTATATTTCCATAGAAGGCTCTACAATGTTAAAATACTCAAGTCAATTCTGTTTTCTTCCCAAGTCATTACTAGTTTTGAATATGGCTCACTTGAGCCATCTTAATTATTATTATTATGAGAGGTAGCTCAGATGGTATCAACGATCATTTTGTTTTTCAGAAAGAAACCAAGGAAGAGAAATGGCAGTCACCTAAATCTAAAGCACGGGTGCTGCCCTGCCATATTATACAGATCATCTCCAGGTAATATTTATCCTGGCTTCTCTCCCACAATCATTCCTTGAGTAATAAGGAGTTTCTTATTCGCGTGTATTAGTTATCTCCTTTGCAATTGAGAAGGGTTTAGATCTCAATTGTTATCCACATGAAGAATCCCACGGCCTTTGGAGGGGTTTTCCTGCTCACATGATAGGCTTTAGAACCAGCCCAAGTAGACCTGCAAGGCCCAGAATTGCCTCCTTATTTATTTGGGAACATTTGGGGAGGGGAAATAATAGCACACTTCACCAGCATAGCATGCTTATAACAGAAGTTATACAACAATAACGTGCTCACTTGGCAACCCACAACACAACACAGTCAGAGTGAGGCTGCCGAAAGTCAGCTTCCTACCTAGTGGTAGCAGACGGCTCAGTAGGCGGAAATCCAAAAGCGTTCACGTGGAAAACCTCATCTTCATACCAACCTAAAACATTTTTCAACAACAAAATAACCTTTAGTTTTTTCTAACAACATCGTGTCCTAGACATGAGTCAGACGGTTGGCAGCTGTGCTGCACAGCCCGTCCCAGGCTCTGTCAATCCCTCCTGTGACAGCACCGGTCCCTGCGCTGTGCAGCGGTGGTGAACCAGAGCAGGGAAATACCCGGCTGAAAAAACAGGCTGAGCAAGAAGCCAACTCCTTTTTACCCCGTCATTTCTCTGAATGGATTTGCTGCCCAGCCACACAAATGACCTGCTCAACCCAAATGAGTAAGAACAAGAATGTAGGGAAACAGGAATCATTTTTAGTGGCCTGGCCCCTGAACTACATGAAACTGCACCCTTTCTTGAGAGCTGTCATATCATAAAAGAGCAGAAGTAACAGGGTGCTTCTTGTCCCCCCTTGCTATTGACTTCTACTCAGTTTATAAACTGTAAGCAGAAATGCATTAACAGAAAATAAACTGGGGTTATGTGCATCTCACAAAGTAATATCCTACAAATGGCAACGTCCATCGTTGCCCTGAAACATGTTTCAGGCTGCAGAACTGCAAGCACTTACACTGGCTTTGTGAGAAGCCTCTGAAGGACTGAGGCTTTGCCAACAGCAAGCAGCATTTCCATATTGTTAACTCACTGCTCGGTTATTTTAGTCCGTCTTCCTAATCTAGTCATATCTTTTCCAAGCATGTTGTAGCCATGTTAACTAGGGCCAATCCTCAGCACTGCTTCAGATGCTCTCATCCCACTGATGTGACTGAAAACCACAGAATTTCACAGAGCTCTGCCTCCAGAGCCCACAAGATAGCAGGAAAGGCTTAGGGCCAAAATCCTCAGTCATAAACTTAGCTCATGGTCAAGACTCACCATCACGAGACTTATCTTTTCAGCCAGATCTAGCAAATACCTAACTGCAGCAACAGCCACATGCAGAATAATTTATTCCAAGTGTAAAAAATAAATAAAAAAAAACAAGTCTACTTTACCTTCTGCCAAAACAAAGCATGACTCAGTATATAAACCACTGTGGAACTGGTGCAGGGAGGTTAAGAAACATATTTTTCTTAGATCAGGACTCATAGGCTAGCTCATTAGCCAAAGTTTGCTTTCCAGCTGGTGTTAATACATTTGGACCCTACTGGGAGTTCAGGGGCTGCCTGCAGAGCCTGGTGATCACCTGGTAGCTGAACAGGTAAGCCCATAAGCAGAACAGAAACCTTCCACTAGGAGGAATACTAACCTTGTCCTAAAAGTCTTCGAAAGGGCACTGAGCTGCAGCAACCATGTAATTTGCAAAAGAAAGAGAGCAACAGAGCTGCAACTCTCTATACATAATTTTTAATGGTCAATATTGGTTTGTTATTCTAATTGAAATTCTCCAGATCGACGGGAAGTTTATTCAACTCTTACATCACAGATAAAGGATATTGCTTTACTAAGGTCTAGCTGGACGACTCCTGTAGGATCTTCTAGGAAATACTTTCCCTAAAAAAGAGGATTCGTTAATGAAGCAAAGCATATCCAAACACATAAATGCTCCAAGCAGAAGCACCTACAAGCCAGTATTTAGAAGCAGTTTAGCAAAGTGTTTAATATCTTAAGCTTAGAGCATGGGGCAGAACTAAAAACAATGTAGTTTCCAGTAAGGGTATCATAGCAGCTCCCCTTAGATATCCTACAGTTTTGATTGCTGGGGCGCCCTTCCCCTATAATTACAGGCCAATGCAACGACAAACCCACACTGAGGGATTTGAGGCTCCAGCTTTTCAATAAGGAGCACGCTCAGAAAATATAAGCCTCTTTTTGGGGAACGAATCTTGTACCACTGACTTACACAGCAGGATAAAGCAGTAAGACATTTAAGCCTTCCCATTTTCTAAAATATTACAACGCTGAATGGCTGCTGACCCAGATATTCCGCAGTGAACAGCAACCTACCTCCTTGAGCTGAGTTATCATCCCGAGGACAATCACTTCCCCCACCTTCGATGTATTGCCCAACAGAGTTTCTATTGTTTTAAGCTGGAACCAAAGGCAAAGAATTATGTAAGAATTAAATCTAACTCTCCATGCAGCTATTCTAAAGCGAGCAAGACAGAGCGCCAGGCAGCACGTATTCCCACACAAATACACGAACAAGCTGGGACAGAATTCAGGCTCGTTAGAAAATCAGGGACACGTTTCTGATGGTCAAATGTGGCAGAGTTTAGGGAAATATTTCCAATTATGGCTGCTAGCATAAAAAACGTGCTTAGCAAGTAAATATTTGTTGTGGTTATTTTGCTTACAAATGGCTTAAAACTGAAAAGAACAAGTGACAATTTCTGCTCTGGCAAATGAATGTCAACTGCAGTAATCGGATCTTCAGCGGGATCCAAACTGAACCCCAGGGCCAGCTTGTGCCCACACAGCACCGCTAATTCCTTTCATTGAGGAACCTCAGAGGGATGACAGAATATCCCAAAGTAACACCGGTGATACTGCGTACACACTGTCTGTGGGTTCTGGACAAGCTTATTTTGGTCTGTGAAGCTGCAGTTTAGAGAGACAATCCTCCTGTAACATCAGCACAATGAACTTTCCACCACTGGCATGGAGGACAGAAAGGTGTCAAGAGCAAAAGATGCCTACACAGCCTGGATGGAGACACGGGCGTGCCTCAGCTAAGGGCGGTTGTGATTTTCTACATGATCGTACACTGAACAAGGAGAAACAGGCAAGCTGGTCAAAGAAAAAGCTTCTATTTGGTGCCCAGAGACACACGTGATTTTTTTTTAAATATATAATAATTATATAATATGGGGAGAGCATTTCATATGAGAAAACTGAAATGGGAACAGAACAGCATGAAGTCGTGACCTTACTCAACTGTAGGCTGGTGACTTTAGTGCTGACAAAAGAAAAAAGCAAGAAAAATGTTCCCAGCACAGAGAAGCAAAGTGCTGTAAGCTGAACAGGGAATGGATTTCCACCTCGGGAAGCCGTGTCTCCCCTGCATTTCATAGCTGCTTTTGAGTAGCTTAGTCATCATGCTGATCTAAGCCAAATAACTGCGTTTTTGACACACAGGCTAAAAATGTTAGGGAAAAAAAACTCATTTTCATTGATTACCCATACTGGATGTAAAAATAAGGTGTCACTGGAGAAGTATGACTGCATTGAAGTGTAACACCAAGTGCAGCTCCCTTCGCAAGAAAAGAAAACAGATTTTTTACCTGGAATTTGCTCCTACTGTCATCAGGATGAACAACAACTGCTGCGGGTGTAAACAACTCATGTCTGTGAATCCTCTGCAGAAAGCAAAATGGAAATAATCCATATTTAAAAAAAAATGTGCATAGTCAAAAAGCCAGTTCACTACAACCACCATACAAAACACTTTCTAAAGTTATCTTACTCTGCTTTACCCAGCAACATTTGAGTTGTTGAGCACAACCAGTTCTTTCGACAAAAATTTGCTTCTAAGAAATAGATTATCAGTAACAGGAGACAATAAAACTAAGCTCAAAAAGCAACAGTGCATCTCTAATGCTTTTAACAATTATTCCTGACCATCTGGAGGAAAGGGGTGAGAGAGCAAAGAAGGTTAACTCTATGAAATGCTAGCTATGTGGAAAAGAGCAGGTTCTATCTTCAGAGCAGGGCCTATTAAAAGTAGACTTTTTTTTTTTTTTAACTAACAGGAGCAAACTACAGTGAAAAATAAACTGCAGAGGGCATGAAGAAAATGCATTGTAGAAATTTTCACGACTTTCCATGTTTTTCACGCAGTCTAAATACCTCCCATTGGAACAAGCCCATCGCTACCAGCCCATGTCACACGTGCAGCAGTTACTACCCGCAGCCTTCTCCCCCCGTGACCCAAACCCTCACTTTCCTGGAGGTCAGAAAGGAGTAAATATGACAACAGAACACAGAGCCTACGTGAAAAACTAGCAGGCAAAGAGGTGCAACAGCACAATAGGAAACAAACAGGCTTCAGGACACCCATCCCCACTTGACACCTCCAGCTGCTGTTCACAGAACCCAACCTGAGCGTGCCAGCACCAGCAGGCGTCCCCAGCCCTGAGCACTGCTTGGAGGAACTGAACCTTTAGCTAATGGTTAACCAACCACCCAGGGCAGAGGTTCCCAAATTGCAGTACGAACACTCACAGCAGCAGCAAACCTCCTGGGGACAGAGAGTTGCTGGTATTTTGGTGTTTGGGACGCTGTGCATGCACCTGCCCACGGTCTGAAGGACGAGCGGGTCATGCAGGCTGCCTTTGGGGTGGCACCAGCAAGAAGCCAGCTCGCTGCCTGCCTGCGTCCCAGCGCTGTGCTTACCCCTGGAGTCAGAGCCAGGCAGCTCTCTGTGCACAGCTCCTGCAGCACGGAGCGTGATCTGTGCAGGGGAGCAGCTAAAGCAGGCACCCGATAAGCAATTAAGCCAGAAGCAAACTTCAGTGCTTCAAGGAGAGGCTGAACGTGAGCTTCACAGGGTTTGGGTTTATATTATCTCAACAAGTGCTCCGTACGATGACACGCTAATCAAACCCTGCACAGAGCCAGCCTACACGACACAAGAGCAAGGCACAATCTACTTTAGGGACACCCAATCCACTCTTATGATGCTAAAATGCAGAAACACAAGCATTGGTCACGCTGTATGGTATCAGCTGAATAGCCTGATCAAATTTAGTACAGATCTTGTTCTTATTCAGATTTTATTGAAACTGGAGCTCACAGCAGCACCTCCGGACAAAGCACTGCTATATACACAGGTATGAACCCAAACAACTGCATTTTGTTCATGTGTTCTGTTGAACAAAGCAAAACTGTTTCTCACCTGCTGTAAGATGGAGTAGCGCTCACGGAACAACTCTGCTTTATCTCTGGCAGATCCAAATAAATTTGGTGCAGGCAAGTTGGTCATTGACAGACTGCAAGAAGTTTAACAAAATCGAGATTAAAAAACATACCCTCCGCACACAGAAATGACTTATTGATCTCAAAAGGTGTGGGAGGCTGCAGAAGTTACAACACTACTGCATAATATATTTAGCCAATGCCTAAGATCTCTGCTAGGGACCCTGTGTTTCTGCATTCTGAAGGCTACCTCGGTTTAATTTCCTTCCTACTCACAGTCCTTGAGGCCTGTCTTTCAATCTGAACGGGACTCTGCAGAAATCAGTTCTTTAAAGGCAGTTAAGTTTCCTAAGTGGCCATGAACAAGCATATCTTCTTGTTGGTTGGCAGATTGTCTTCATGGGGTTCTCTGCTTCCAACAGCCTGGAGAGCTAGGAAGTGGCACTGGAGCTAACCTCCTCCTGCAAACACACTGAGTGGTGGTGCTGGACCAGCAGAATCACGAACCAAGACTAGAAAATGAGTTGCACTTTACGTGAATGTCGCTGTAATGCCTCACAACGAGTATCACTACCCGCTCTGCAGCTAACCACCCTTCAAGCTTTAAGAGCACAGGCTCTTTTTGGCTCAGCAGCCTGGGCTGCTTGCTGTTCAATGCAAATTCTTTAGCTAGCAGAACATTTCACAGCCAATTCCTGCAGCTACTTCTTTCTTTCTCCACTCTGGGGGATCACTCCTCTTTTTTTTTCTTTTTTAAGCTCTCTTTAGAAATCCCTCTTGAGCTTCAGATATTGCGAGCTACAGTCTAGGGAATAAATACAGGCAACAGACAGGCCACATTTATTGAAATAAAATGAAACAGACAAATACAGAAAGGAAAAAAAAAGACAAAAACACACTTCATCTAGTGATGCCCTTAGCCTCATGATCTCTTTTACTCGTTAGGTGACATTAACACGGTCTGAGAATTTTTACTGCCTGATAAACGCCCAAGCTTCAGAGGCAGTAAGATCCGTGGCAGCACAGAGCACGCTACCACAGAAGATACAGATGGCCATTTCAACTTCATCCTGCCAGGCGAGGAGAAACCCAGTGGCACATTTATTTATGAGACAGCATTTATCATTGTCTCTGAAAAGCCAGCCGGGCTCTGAGAAACAAAATTATCTCATTTTCTCACACAAGCTTGAGATGAGTGAACCCCAGAGGGGAAGATTAGAAAATAGACTTTCAAAGACAGCAAACAAGACCTCTTTCTTAAAACAAGAAGCAGTTGGAACTTAAAATATGCAACACTTACGGTAGAAACCTCTTTCTTTCCAAATTGTAAACATAGCGTGGAATATCAAAGGCTCCGATAATGTTGAAAACGTTTTCTCTGAAATGAGAATCCATTTATAGCGTTATCTTAGGTGGAACTAACAGACACTACGGAAAGAAACCAACTGAACAAAACTATATTCATTTTGTTCTCCATCACCCTGCGTTAGCACCACTTCTCCCACTCCACTCTACCTGTTGGCTACCACAGCATCTTTGGATTCAAAAAAAGGGAACTCTTCAGACGTTTATTTAGAAATGTCAGAGGGATAAATCACCTCGCATTGTCATCCTCTGGTATCTTTCTGGACAGCAGAAGAGCCTTGGCATGGTTAAAATTAATAGTTTTAAACGTGCACAATCTTCAAACTATTAATTGTGCTGATACATCCCGTTATATGCACTGGAGCAGCTCTCTGACACCTCCCATTTTGCTGTAAGTGCATCAGACTCAGCAGAATAGATAACAAACAGCCCATGAACTTTTGCTAAGGCTTACAAGCACAGGACAACCACCACTGCCTAGCAGGCAATGGTATCTTAGGCTTCAGATTGAATTTCTTACAAAACTCTGCCCTGAGGCTCTCTGCATCGTAATTCAAGAGAGTTTTACAGGCTGGTCCTGTGGTCTGTGAACTATTCCCTCCAGGACTCTGCACTAAGAATCTGTGCAGACGGGAGTGAAAAATGCATTTAGGTATGGAAAGCGACGAGTGAAAAATGCATTTAAGTATGGAAAGTGACATAAGAAAAAGTCCCACTCAAGCTGTCTGCGTTGCAAAGGTGCCAATGCCTAGGAGAAAAGTCAAAAATAAATTTGCTTCATACTGAGGCACCGCGGGATCACGGTATCTGACATGCCCAATAAACTATTTATTTTCATGATTTGCATTTCAATGCCAGCACGCAAAGTAAACACTAAAGAAAACACATTCATCACAATCACAAACAAAATTCTCAGAAGCACAAGTAATTGCTCTCTGCTTTGTTATCACCCAGTGAAAATCAAGCAAAACAGCCCTGCTATACAAAAACAAAAAGCAACAAAAAGCAGCACCCTGGAGGAAGGTGTTCCAAGTGCTTTCAGAAACGAGGCGTCTTAAAAAAGCCGCAAAAATAACCTCATTTAATTTTCATCTACAGAAAAGAAAATAAAGAAATGAACAGAGAGGTAACAAGTTCTCTCTAAATCCTAATTATTCGTTTATTTTATTGGTTAATATTCAGCCTGTGTCAGATTTAACACATAACCGTATAATTTTAATTCCAGAATCTCAGCATTATATTTAGAATCCCCTAGAGGCCTATCCATGAGAACGAATTTTCTAAGAAGGAACATTACTAACCTTCAAAGGCAGCATCAGGAAAAGCACAAAGCAATTACTGCACGTGTAGCACTGCAGAAAATGCCTGACATTTATTTCCCAGCAAGAAATAAGGGAACACGTACCGACTCCCATAAACATCACATTAAAAAATGTCACCGTACATTGTTTCGTCTAATGCCTGGCTACATTCCTGGACAGCTGCTTCCACCGTGGATAGTTCAATCATATTAGTTGACACTGAAAAGAAAAATTCAAAGCATTAAAACCACAGCCTATGGAAAATGGTAAGGAAGTAAGCAGGTCTCAAATATTTTACTAAAAGGGCGCAGTATTCTTAGAGGAATAAGCTCCACAAATAAGCATATTTTCAATAATGTAACAACACTGCTTTCTTTCTGCAAATGGATCTCTTAATATTCTTACCAGAAGGACACATCTCTGGCTAAAAAATAACCCCCACACATATTGTGCCCGCCATTAATTCGCTAAACATGGAGAACAAGACAATTATAGTTTATGCAAAGCTGCCAAATATACTACAAATGTGTTAGATGAGAGCTTTCACATTCTGGAGGTTAATTTTGTTCCAGAACATTATCACACAGATTGCTGTCATAAATAAGTATTCAAACAGCCTAACACAATCTTGGAGACAGGCACATTGTTGTCTTCGTGGACGTTAAACTGCTAATTGAAATTCAAAAACATTTCTAAACACCAATGTTTTCCTGAACTTGCAAGGGAATCCAACGCGTGGATTCACAGAAGGGCTTGGTCAGCACTGCCAAGCCTCACTGCTGAGCTCTGGGAGAAGAAATCAATCAGCGCACAAAGAGCAGCCCTTGAGTTCCCTTCTCAGGGCACACAACATCAAATCACAGCTCCTGGAAGGCTGTGCTCAACAGCACAGCACAAGTGAGCTGGCAGGAGCTGCAGGGGATAGATAGCAGCCTGTCTGTACTGTAATCTCAAGCAACTCTTGGCCAGCAGCTGGACAACACTGGAATTTATTGCACACAACAGCAGCTTGCACAAAGAGCATCGCTAGCAAGTACACCAACCGCATGTGCTACGTTGGCTCTGGAGTTTCTTGCACTGATTGAAATTTGTTCAAAAACGTGGATGCGTTCATTTGTACCAGCAGGCTTCACGCTAGATGGGGAGCAGCTCTCCAAAGTGGTTTTGCTCCCCGTTTGATCGGCTCTGATGTATTTTCCCAAGGCTAGTGTGAGAACACAAAGCGTAACTTCTGTCGTGGGTGCTCCAGTTAAACTGCATGTAAAGCAAGCAAATGCTTGCCCTCGATTTAACTTGGTTAACAGAAGCTGGGAAAGTTTCCTGAATTCATGTAAAGCCTAATACTCATTTTAGATCACATTTATATGGATTTGAACATCCTCACTCAAAAACTGGAAGTGAGCTCAAGTTTCCTGGTGTTCATGAGCTCAGATCAGTAAATGCACACAGATTTTAGGCACCTCTTTCAGCCATGTTCTTTAACTAAAGATGCTACAACTCCCACTTTGGTGGTCCAGGATCAGGGAAGCTGGATCTGTGTGCCTGAGGACAGAGTGTCCCAATTAAGTAGGGGGCAGTACCCAAACGAGATGCTGCTGCCAAGATGATGGAGTTTCAGGCGTGCTCAGAGAACGATCAGGTGCTGGTTAAACTCCTTCCACAGTTGGTTTAAGTTACTATGCTGGACTATTGCACAGTTGCACTTGCACTGCCACCCCATCTGCATCAACCTCTGAATGAAGGGAGGTGACCGGTCCCTTCCTGCGGTCACAGCAAGGCTGTGAAGGTTACAGCTGTCAACACCTCTAACCCTTCTCTGGACTTGGACTACCAAAAACAAGTCAATTATAATTTTATGCTACATATTTAATATTTAAAATGACAGTTTCACATGCAAGGATGTCCATGGTGTCCAGCTCGATGGTCTCAGTAGCTAGTATTGAAAAATTTTGCTACTTTTGGAAAAATCAGGAGGTACTAAGCTGCCAACTTTTTGAATGGCAAAATTATGCTATCCTTTGCTGACATTAAAACTTCAGTATTTAACAAAACAAAATGACAACAAATATGTTTACCTTGATCCACACGGTGTGACCAGAATGACACTGTAGTGCATAAGCTGGCAGTAACTCTCTGTCTAAATAACATCACAATTGCAAGATAAACTTAGCAAGATTAAGAAAAATAAGATACTTACAAGGCTGCTTTTCAACAGCATCGATGACCTTTTCAATTACATCTTCAAGTTCTACTTCACTGAGGGACTGAAGAGCTTCGGTAAGGTACTTTATAGCTTCCCTAATTTCAATGAAGAAAATTAGCTCCAAAAGCAATTAATACTAAATAAAGTTCATACAAACGCTGCCAATTTTGGCAGATGTGCTCATAAGCACTAAATGCCTTGTGATTAAAAACGTAGAAATAATCAGTACTGCGTAATACATTCAGACAAAAAATTCACCAGGACTGAAAACACTGAGCACAGGAAGCAGGTACAGAGATAGAGAGAACTTTGTTTTCATGGATGGAGATGTTACAGTTTCAGTGTCTCAGTGTTTAACTACTCTGATTGTGAACATTTTTTTTTTCACGGGATTCACTGGGATTTGATTCCCCTGAGCCCTCTCAACCTGAGGCTGAACAAACCCAAATCTCTCACCTTTCTTCCACAGGTCAGGTTCTCCAACCCTCTCATCATCTTGGTCGTCCTCCACTAGACCCTCTCCAACTTTTTAATCTCTCTCTTGAATCGAGTGAACTAAAACTGGACAAGTGGGATTTATTTTGTTGTATGCTGTGCTTGCTGCCTCTCTTCCTTTCCCTGTGCACTGACCCCTTTTTCTCCCCAAGCCCCCTTTGGGCAGCTGAACATCGCCACCTCAGAATCACAGAATCATTAGGTTGGAAGAGAGCTTAAAGATCACCTCATCCAACCTCTTACCTAACACTAACAAGCCCTCTGCTAAACCATATCACAAAGCTCTACATATATCACTGAGCTCCTCCGGCTTCCCCACACACCTCGAGCCCCTGCACCTCAGCACCCCAACCATCTTCACTCCACCAGTCCCCCAATATCGGAGTTGTTTTCATTCGAAACAACACGAGAATTAAAAAACCACTTCTTCCCTCATCCTTCGACTACACTCTGGCCGTTACAGATAACGATTTTCTTATTAACATCACCCGTCATCCCATCAAAGGTGGCATTTGGTTGACGGCCTCACCTTCCTGACATCTCTGCTCATTTAATGGTGCAAAGCAGGGGCTCTGAACTTCTCTCCCCTCACTAATGCATTCGCCAGGACCTTGTCCCATGATGCCAGGAATAAAACAGAACTCATATTTAGCATAATTGTGACAGGAGAAATAAAGGCAGTGGAGCCCCAGGCATCGCTCTGCCACCTTCCCCTGCAAGCAGCACGCTGTCTCCCCTCACTGCAGCCCAGCCACGTTACCACAGCCCTCTGGGCATTCAGAAATATCACTTCAGGAGACCCAAACCCGTAACTGCGGCTCCGGGGGCTGCCAGAGGCGAACAAGAGCCCCAGCCCCAGCACCAGCAGGGCGGGCACCGAGGCCTGGCCCCGCCGAGCCCCGGGCGGCGCCGCGCGGGCAGCCCGAGGAGCTCCCGAGGCGTCCCCGGGCCGTGCCTCGGGTCCCTGCCGGCCTCCCCCCGCCGCCTCCCCGCTACTCACGCCCGCAGCAGGAGCCCCCGCACCCGGAACGCGGTGCCCAGGCGGCGCCTCAGCCGCTCCGGCTCCATGGCGGCCGCGCAGCCCCAGCCCCGCCACGGTCCCGTCATGGCCCCGCCGCGGGGGGCGCTGCCGCCACATGGCCGCCCCTCAGCGCCATGGTCGGGCTGGAGGGAGCCCTGTGGGCCCCTCACGGGACAGGACGGAGTGGGTTTTCCCCGATTTGCACCGTTCTGCATTTCTTTTCGACCTGCCCAGGTTTTAGCAGGTCTGGATGGTGGCCCTCAGCACTGCCCGGTGGGTGTAGGGCTCCTCTGATATGGCTGCCTCACCTTTACCTGCACCTCTGTCTGCAGGGAGGGTACCCTGCAATCCTGGTCCCTACTGTGCTGTAGCTGCCTCACCTGAATGTCAAGTTTACTAGGACAAATGTCAGCTCCCTCAAGGTTTAGGACATGGTAAACTCTTAGTTCTTTGGTCCATCACCCCACAATGCAGACTGCCCATGGCCCAGCACGGTTAGACGGAGATCCCCTCCAGCTGGCTCCATCGTGGGCAACAAGCATACGGCTGTCCCCACGGCTAACTTTACATTTTACACATCTAACTTTACATTTAACCAGGGAATTAGCCCTACACGCAATTTTTCCTTTGGGAAAAGCAGTTGAAGTCTGTTGCAGCATACCAAATCCTGGTACAGAGCACAATAAATGCGCCGCACCTCTTACAGTTCCAGTCTCGTGGGGCAGCTGCCTTCTCTCCAGCCAAAAAAATGGTTGGAATATTGGAAATTGAAATATTGAAATTGAAATATTCTCAGCCCCATCCGTCAAAGTACAGCTTTGTTCCACAGAATGCTCAAAAAGTAACTGAAAGTTCCTTGATCGGAAGACTGTAGGGATATAAAACCAGATAAAAAATATCAGCCTATTTTATATAGTCCATTCTTGACTGCGTCATTTATAACCAGTCCTCATCTGGAGGAAGCTCATGGGTGAAGCTGAATCTATCTACTCCCTTTAGACATAAAACTACCATCTGACAGGTTTCAGCTATTTTGGCAGGAAATACGATTCATTTTTTCATTCTAGGCATGCAGTTAGGTGTGAATTATGAACCCTTATGTAAGTTCTTCTATTTGCTAAGATTACTGCTTTTTCTCCTTTAAAAAAATAAAATTTGTCAATCCGCTCATGTCTCACCTAGAGAAGGAGGGTAGCCCTCTTCTAACAAAAGCAATTCTTTTAAGATACATGACCAAAAACAAGAATATAAAGCATACTCCTGTGGCACCGTGCGGTACTTGGGGTTCTGCTAGGTTGCCTGGAGCCTCCCACCAGAGATATAAAAGTATTCCAGCATGAGCTGTAGACTTCTGTTCCACTGAGCCATCTGTCCTGTGCTCTGGAAGCCATGCCCAGCTCTTCATCCCCGCTGCTTTTCATGTCCTTTATCTGCAATGACTTTCTTGGACATCAGCACTACGATGTCAGCACACGTGGCTTGAGAGCAGAGAGCTGGCTGAGACAGGGTAATGGTTTAAGATCAGACAGCACATCCCCCTCGTGCCAAAGGTGAATTGATGGAATTGTTTTGTTACACCAAGCACGGTAGATAGCTCATCGTTCATGTCTGTCACTGCTCTGCTGGCAAAAGCCACGGGCTGCTGACTTTGCACTGCTCCTGAGTTTCTGAGAGATCACGTTGCAGCTCTACTTGACCTATAGATTATAGATACAACTTGGAAAAAAAATAAATCTTAACTCTTTCAAATGTTTATTCCTATGTTTTATACATCATCCCAACGTGTCATCATTACATTTCATTTTGATATTAGCAGTCACTGACAGGAATAGTTAACGTCTTCCCTTCTAGATCAGAGGAAGCGTGTCTCACTTTCACATCCTTTTACAGATGTTAGAAGTGCTCAGTTCTCAGAAGCTCTATTCTTCCTGAAGAGCTGTACCTGCTTTATTTTGAATTCCACTCATTCCAAATTGATCCATACTTCAGCTGGAACTCATGGGGTTGTCAGTCTAACAGCATAAGAGCTAGAATAGGAGTGTAAGAGGCTATTGCCTTTCCCAGTCTGCTGCATAATGCTAGGCAAATATTTAGGAAAAAAATTATATAGTTGGGGACAGCAGGGAATGAAGAGCTCTTAAATAGAGACAAATGTGTGGTTTGACATGATAGATGCGCTGCTGGGATCCCAACATCACCTTTATTCTGTCAGTTACCTGTAGCTCAGCACCAGCCCCAAAACACAGGCCCTGAGTGGCAGCTCTGGGATCCGCCACACCGGTTTGTAGTCTCGCTTCATCTGCTCCAGGTCAGATGGCATTCACAGGATAAATTCTTCCTGAGGTCAAGAGTTTGAACTCCTACACAGTTGTTTTAATTAATATCAGCCGCTGTTTCGCAGGTGCCGTTTCTGGAAGGGACACATCACATCTAACCAGCAGGCAGTGGCGTGGCTGTCCTAACCCACCTGCCGTGTGGAGTTGTGTTTGCAGACCCCCCTCTGCCTTCCCCTCTTGCCCTGGATCTGTGTTCAGGTGCCCTATTTCCAGCGCTTTCCCCCTTCTCTCCTAGCCCTTCTCGATAGGCTCCTACACGCTTTATCAAGCCCCCAACCTCCCGCTTTGTTTCCCCCGTGCCTCAGCGGACAAGCACGGAGCCCTGTGCCCCCCAGCAGCCTCCTCAGAGCCTCGTTCCCCCCCCCGGGACCCCTCCCAGCACCGACCAACCCCTCAGGGCACCCTGAGGCGCCCACCCCACCCCGGGGCAGGGGGCGGCGGCGCGGGCAGCCCGGTGCCGCCCCACATTTTGGACCCTCCTCGCTTCCCGTCCGCCTGCGGGCAGCGAGCGGCGGCGGCGAGCCGCAGCCTCTCCCGGAGGAGGCGGTGAGGCAGCGAGGCAGGCAGGCGGCTCCCTCCTCCTCCTTCATCCTCCTCCTCCCCGTCCTCCCCCTAAGATGGCGGCAGACCCCGCGGAGCGCTTCTGCGTGGCCGAGGAGCGGAGCGGCCACTGCGCCGTGGTGGACGGCAACTTTCTCTACGTCTGGGGGGGATACGTGGTAAGGAGGGCGAGCGGGGCAGGGCGGAGGGAAGCGGCAGGAGGGGACGCGAGAAGCGGGGTGCAGCCGGCGGCGAGCCCCCACACAGGGGCTGAGGGGGCGCCGAGCCGCCCCCCCCCCGCCATGCCTGTTCCCCCCCCCCCCATGCAGCGCTGTTTACCTCAGCGCGGCCGCTGATTGGCCGGCGGCGTGGCGCGCGCGCCGCGGGGGCGGGCGTTTCAAATGGCCCCCAACGGCCGCGCTGAGGGGATGGCTGGGGGTCCCCTCACGGACCCCCCTCCCGCGGTCGTGGGGCTCGGGCAATGGTCTGGGCTGAATGTTTTTTTTTATTTATTTTTTTTAAGGGTGACAGCTGTAATTGGCGGCTGTGCCTCACCCTTACGTAATCCCGGCGTTTTTGGGGCGTTAGTAGTTGTCTGACGGAAAGGTGTCTGCTGCCTGTCATCAAAGGATCGCCGCCGCTAAATGCTTCTGACTCCTAGTTCTCAATTATTTCAGTCTTAAACTACAAATGATGCTACACTATGTACAACCAGTTCATTTAATCTACAGTGTCTGCGCACTGGGCATAAAATGTGAAAGTCACTGTGCTTAGTCTTACTCCAGTTTAAATCATGTTTCTGTTACATTTTCAGTTTTTATCTCTCTTTTTTTTTTTTTTTTTTTTTTTTTTTTGGGTTAAAGTAAGCTTTTAAATGTGAAAAACCTCTCCTGTGCTCAAGCAGAGTTCCAGTTGGAGCATCCTGGGTTTAAACTTTAAAACATGGCAGGTGCTGAATGTAGGCAATAGCAGGGGAAGGACGCTCTTAGGGTCCTCAGGTACCACTGCCCAATAGTCTCTGGTCTCTTCCTGAAGTGCATTAGGGTTTGGTTTCTGGAAATCAGAATGTCCTTTTCTTGGAACTAAAATGTTGGGCTTAAAAGATAGGTAAGAGCTGAGCAGCGTGTGCAATTCGAAGAGTTTTTCTGCTCCTGAGCTGGATTCATTTGACCTGAAAGGAGCTGTGCTGCTGGTGGCTGCTGCGAGGCTGAAAATACAGCCCCCGTGTACTGAAATAAGAGCCCTGAGCTGTGCTGGGAAGCCAGGCAGCAGCTTTGACTGCTAGGTATTACAAGGTCTGGCTGGGATGTTAACTTACCCTGGCACAGCCCTTCTTGCCCAATACCAAAACTGAAATTGAGGAACCTGTAAAGTATCCTGTAAGCTATTTCTACAGCTTTCCTTCACTTGGGGACTTTGCTAGGGGGTGTTTCCTGAATACCTTACGGTGTCAGGAAGTTAACCACCTCCAGAATAAGCATATATAAATAAATGTGAATGATCTGTAATGTACAGGAAGTTCTAAAGTTGTTCTCTGGCCCTAAATTCAATAATAGTCTATAGCTATGCAACGCCTAAACCACTGGAAATATTCAGTACTTCTCTGTGCTGTAGCCTTAAAGATTGGGTTGACTACTGCAGTATTTCCAAAGGCTTTCTGATGAAAGATTATAGGTTCTTGGCACAGACAAAATACCATGTGTGTTGAGTTTTGCAGATAAAACTACTAAATGCATACACAAAGTGTATTTACCTGTGTACTGTGAAAATCAGTAAATTAATGTTTAAGCAGCGCTTTACAAAGCCAAATCACTTTACGTTTTTACGTGTTGTATGCTGAATGGTAGACTGCCACCCAGCTAACTTACTCTTGGTATCAGTGTTTTTACTCCAGGCTGGTTCTCTAGCAACTACTTGGCCTCTTACCACTGTTGGGTTTAAATTAAATGTAGTGGACTTTTGCACTTTCTGAAGTGTGCAAGCTGCGTGTAGTGGCATAGCCTTCCTTAGGAAAGGTGCCTGGCAAGATAAACTAGAGCAAATGAATTCCTTGCTTGCCTAATTGGCACCTCTCAAATTGAGAAGGTAATAATAAAGGCAAGTAATCAATATCAGTAATAAATAATTAAGCTTCAGTTTTGTTTATAACTTCTTTTCCTCACATTGATTTCGCTTTTATCTCTGCTTTTCTTTTCTTTATTTGGTTACCGTCTCTGGCTGCTTATTCCCTTAAAGTGTTTAATTTCTTCCTAAGGCTAAGAGAATAACAACATAATTGTCACCCAGCTGGAGTTCTGCAGTTGCATTCCTTCAGACTTCCTTTTCCTTTTTGTTATTCTTCCTCAACATTATTTCCCAGATTATTTTTATATAGCCTCTTTCATAGCTCTGTTTTTCACACAGGAATTAGGCTCCTCCTGATGTCCCTAACCACCTGCAGGAGGGTGCCGAGAGGACAGAGCCAGGCCCAGAGACCCCTCCTAATTTAAAGTATCTCCCAAAACAAAAGATAATGCTTTCTGAATATCGAAATGCTTATCTCCCTACCTCTAATTTACTAATAGACCAAATTTAATTTCCTTTTAGGGCACTGTGATTATAAAAAGTAGTGATTAAATCTACTATTCACAATCAGCAAAACTCAATGACACGAGGACACACCTAGCACAGCATTTTTAATAGCTTCGAAAAGTAGAAACATCTATTTTGAACTTCCAGTATAAATTGTAATATATTTAAATTATTGAGCTGCCTGCTCATAAAGGTAATGATCAGAGCAAGAGTGCTGGAGTATGACTTATGCTCTGGTAAGATTATCTCCTTAAGAGTATTCGGAGTTGCTAAGTAACATGATTTGGTATTCATTTAAAAATGTATGGTGTATAATGCATAATTGATTTAACATTTGTGATTTTTTTTTTCCATTTTAGTCGATTGAAGAAAATGAAGTGTATTTGCCTAATGATGAGCTCTGGATCTATGAAATGGATAGTGGGTTATGGTAAGTTAAATTATTTATATTTGATTGATAAACAAAATTGATATTTGCAGAGGTTACAATTAGCTGCTGTGTAAAGGTTTCCTTCAGTTACATGAGCTATTGGTCATGTTCCTTGGCATTTATGTAGCAAATATTTAATATGAAGACTGAAAGAGAAGCATACGTACTTGGAAATTACTCTAGGAAACGTTAATTTCGTAAGTATAATTGTGTGTTTTTTTTTTCCTGCCAGATGTTTGAAATGGCCATCTCAGGGCTCTCTTGTTAGAATAAGTGCATTTTACTTGTGCTTAATTCTCCATATATCAAATACTCCTTTTAACATTAAACATCAGGTAGTTGTATTGTTGATCTATTTACAATTATATATATTTGTGCTATTATTTAATTGTGTATTTCTACAAGTAATTGATAGCTATACAAATCCTGCACATCGCTAGCAATTTAATCTTTGTTTATATTTATTGTGTTTACCATTGTATGGGGGGAGAGATTAACAATGCTTCTGTTTTAAGTTTTCCAATGGTTTTTATTACACTAATTGTCTTCAGCCTAGTAGAGCAGTATTCATTTAGGTTCATATGTGCTTTCTGCCAGCTGTCTAATCTCCCAACTGTTTATGTGTTCTTTGCATATCCATAGTCAAGAGATTTCTTTTGAACCCATATTAAAAGCAACATTTTGAAATTGAGGAAAAAGGGGAGGAGGACTAGATCAGGAAGGTGTCTTACGTATGAAATTCCTAATCTGTTCAGTCAAGTCACCGACTTTGAAAACAACATTTTGCCTACAGCTAGCTGTGCGGTTCTAGCAAGACTTCATTAGTGTTTTGTTGTTATTTTTGGTGGTTTGGGTTTTTAAGAGTGTAACCTCACTGTCTTTTGATGTCTGTTTCTTCTGGTGAAATGGTTGGCTAAAGCAACCTCATAGCCTTTCGTGTTCTTAACCCCCTGATGTCCCTGTATCAGTTGTCCTGGTACAGCTCTTTATATGGTCACGTAGGAAATTGGATCGGGAAAGTGATCTGAGTTAAATATAACCTTTCTTTTTTCAGAGCTATTTTTAACATGGATCAGTTCTTGAACTCATTCACTTACAGCACAAAAGTTGTAAGCATACAGCAGAACACACAGCCTGACACAGGAATGAGCAGGAGCAGAGAAGGGGAAGGTGGTTTTGCCTGTGGCAGTGCTGATGCCAGAACAAAGGTATTTGGAAGCAGAGCCATGACCTGCTGTTTGTTAGCACAGCTTTCAGTAAGGACAGGTTACACATGCATCATTCGCATCTGGTGATTAAGGACATAAACAGCTTTTCCTTTTAAAGGCTGCTTCCAGTTCTTTTAGGTTGGGATAAGGTCAAGAGTCAGAACTGAACGCTGTAACAATCCTTCTACATGGTCACCAGTGCCAGAAGCTGAAGGCATCGGGTCTAAGTGCAGGTGCATCAATGAAGGGAGTGAATGGAAGTGACTGCTTCAGAAATCTGGTGACGTTACACCTAGCAGAGAGAAGAAAATCTGGAGCTAGGCTTTGAAGGTGGGAGACTGGGCTAGAGACCCAGGTGGAGAGCTGAGAAGTAACGGGAATGACAAGGGAGGGGAACTTTGATCAGAAACTGTGGGGTGAAAGCAGTTGAGACTTCGGCAGCAAATCTGGAGAACAGAGTTGGAGTGTCAGCACTGGGAGGCTGGGATCTGGCTGGTGTATCTCCAGAAAATAAAGGTGTGGAGACAAGGTGTAAATGCTAAGAAAATCCCATGTCCTCTGGCTGTGTACGTGTGAGAGAGGGAGGGGTAGGTCCCCGTCTTCTGCAGAAATTTGAGCTTCTAGCAAAGCTGCTTTCAAAGTGGAGTAACGATGCTAAGCACAGGCTTGGCCTGGTGCTCAGCCTTGGGAGTTTGGCAGAAAGTGACTTTGGTCAGCCAGTTGCATGGCGCTTCCGACCGCGTGGCATTAGGATTTGCACCATGGAAATCACGGCCTTGTACGTGCAGCGAGCAAGAAGGTTGGGACTGCTGATGGTGGCTGAAGAACAGAGCGCTCACTGCTGTAACTGGCATTGTTGGAGCTTTTTTATGGTGCTAAATGCAGTGCAAAAGGCAGTTTTAGAAGTGACGTGTGACATAGTACCAAAACCAGTGAGTACTTGTGACCTTTATTTCTACTTCAGTTATTTCTAACGTAACAGCATTGCTGTATTCTCATTTCAGGAGTTTTTGGAGTTATTGCTAATAACACGTCCAGTTTTTGAGTAACTACACTTTTAGCCCTAATAAAGCTCTTTTACTATGAGATACTTCATAAATGTATACGCAGTGTTCAAGCGAAAATACTCTTCTACCACAGGAGCCCAACTTAATAAATCAGCTATAGTTTCTCCTCCTAGTTATGGCCAAAATATTGCAAGTGTATTTTTAGCTTTAAGTGCAAAAATTATTTATACCTCTATTTATACCTCTATACTGTGCTTGGAAACAGCATTATAACACCTAACGTATGTGCTAAATTGCAGGACAATGCACCTAATGGAAGGAGAGCTCCCTACCTCCATGTCAGGAAGCTGTGGAGCAAGCATTAATGGGAAGCTGTACATTTTTGGTGGATTTGATGATAAAGGATACAGTAATCGGGTATTGTGTTCTTTTGTTTTCTTTCACAAAGGATTGTATTTGAATGAATAGTAATGCTGGCCCTATTTTCTGAAATAGAGAAATTTAAGGAAAATCTTTTAGTTTTGTAGACAAAACATACTTTAAACTGACAAAATAAAAAGTTTAATTTCTGTTTTAATGTTCAACTCCATTTATTTTTCTGGGAATTTTTGTTGAATCATAGCTTCAGAACCAGGCACAGAATGTGAAACTTTTTATTTCTAAGAATTGCCAGCGTTTTCCTAATTAATTAAAAAAAAAAAAATGTATTGTCAGCCTTAATTGAAATTGATCTCCTATATCCCTTTGGTGATTACCTTTCTTATATGGCCAAGCAGTAATTAAAGTTAAAATATAGCTACAGGATTTCGTAGTAACCAAAGACTGAAGTAGCAAAGTCACAAGTACGCTATCATCTAGTGTCAGCGATGTCAGGCTTCAGACTAGAAAATAACTGAGCTGGAGCTTGCAGTCACATCTGTTCAGCACTCCATTCACAAACACTGCTGATTTCTGCGTGGGCGTTCTCTTCAGGTTAGACAGAGCTACTGCTGGTTGGAGAATTGAAGGAGCAGGGTAGTATTATACAGGTCTGACAGAGGGAAAGCAAGGAAACTGCTAATTCTCACGTTTTAACTGTTCTCATGGTGAATCGGACTCTTCCCATATGCTGCTATGTATCGTAAATTTCACTGACAGTTCCTTTTTTTTAAAGGAAGTAAGTAGCATATTCTGGGGGAGGTGGGTTGTTCTCTTTGCTGCTCAATTGTGCCAGATTCTTCAATACCATTTATACTGAGAATGTTGTATTTTTTCTTTTCAGCTGTATTATGTTAATTTGCGAACAAAAAATGGAACCTATAGGTGGAAAAAAATCACAAATTTTAAAGGCCAACCTCCTACACCACGTGACAAGCTTTCCTGCTGGGTGTATAAGGACAGGTAACACATTAAGAATATTTAATATGTGTTGATTGCAGAGAGGCCATTATATCAAGTGAGGAGAACACAGGTTTGTGATTCACAAAACTTTAATTCTTAGCTTGACTTCCTATGGGATTCTGTGCAACTTTCTTAACTTTGTACCAGAGTTTTTTCACATGTAAGCTGAATTAATAGTAAATATAAGGCGGCTTTGGGAGAAAGTTAGGAAATTCAGTGGAAGTTTCTGGAATGCTTTGAGACTTGAGGTGAAACTTGTTATGCACATATTACCTATGTTTTTAATTTTAACGCACAACAAAAAAAATCAGTATAGAAATGACATTGAATTTCTGTTGTGTTATGGACCCATTAATTATTTCATGCAATAAAATATATTTTAGCATTTGTATGCCTTGAAAAATACACTAACAATTACAAGAACATTTCAGTGAGTATTTTTACATTATAAGAACCACGTCAGGCTAGATACGTGTTGTAAAAGTTAGTCAACATATTTAGAAAAAAAGCTTAATCAAACCTATTTTAGGTGGCAGAGGAAAAGCATAACCTTTTCATTTAACAAAGGTATTTGGAGACAAGCTATGCACCTTTGTAGAAGTATACCTTAAAAATTCACAAGGTGTGAATTTGCAGATCAGGATGTCTTGGTGTGTTGCACGATGCTTTCAGTAACTCTGTTTCCCCAGGAATGTGTCTGGAATGACCTGCACCATGCCATCAGTTCCTAAATTGCCTTCTCCCGAGATCACTAACAGCTATATCAGATATCCTCAAATGTTGAAGTTAAACAAAACTTTAGGAACCATTACTTGTGGATGGCCATTTCATGGGTGGAATATTAGGCTGGGAGGTGTGTAACGCTACTTGCAATGCAATATGTTCGGTAGCACTTAGCTGAAAGAATCTCTTCATAAGCTTACAGAAAGCAAGAGGAAGATGTTGTGAGTCATAGCCAGTGAGCTGACCTTTGGGAACATTTGTTGAAAAAAGCTTAATACAGAAGGCTAACAAATATTGTAGAAGCATAGGGATGTTACTGTTGTGTGTAGTGCATCATTTTGACTCATGTCTGAAAATGACTGTGATGAGCTTGGGGATGGAGGAATGCAGAACAAGGGCTTTGAGGTACCTTGAAGCTTCCTCCTTACTTAAAAGGATTTCTGTCAGGCACATTGAGGAGTGTAACAATACCACCTTCATGTTGGTAAGGTTTTCTGTATGATTAGATGCAGTATGAAATATTTTAATCTGTTTGTATTATAGTACAGTAGGTAAAGCAATATTTGAGGCTAATTATTACAGTTTATTAATTTGAATTCTATTCTAAAAACAGCTAACAACTTTTTTTTTCTTGGTGTTTTAGGCTAATATATTTTGGTGGCTATGGCTGTAGGAAGCATAATGAGCTGAGTGATTGTTTTGATGTCCACGATGCGTTTTGGGTAAGAGATTTGCTACAATTCAGTGTTTTGTCCTTTCTTGTCAAAGCATGATCTCTTGTACTATGCTCAGTAGGTACGAAGAATCATGAGAGCTGTAAACTTGACTATTCTGCTTTGATTTGGAATTTCAGGTGTTGCCTGTTGCTGGGAGGTGTTGGGTGTTCAGTGTATTCGAAGTGCTAGACTTTGAATGCAATGAAACAAAATGCTGTCAGAGAGAAAACAAAGGCAGTATTTTAAATCTGAAGACCCTTTTTTAAACATGGAGCTCCCAGAAGATTTTAGAATTGCTTTTCTTGAAGTAACAGAAGAGAATTTATAGTTTCACAACTCCAACGGACAAGCACTCTCAGTTAATTTCCTTAATTTGTTAACCAAAGTAAATGCCATATGTTTTAAGATGCCTGGATTAGCTAGTTTCCTATAATGAATTCTTACTAGAAAGAAGGAGGCTGATTAGAGTCTTTTCACACGAATTAATAGATATGTATTCACGGAGTCCTGACCCTTAACATCGAATGTTAAATATTGACTTACAAGAAATGGATTACCTTGTACAATCTAAGTGTTTAATTCTTAGTATGTTGTGGCATGATGTAGGCTTTGCCTACCACAGTGACTTATTTTGGAGCCCAAAGCCCATTTTCGAGTGTCATTATCCCTCATCCTACCTCCAACTAGACCTGAGTTGCTCTATCACTTTGAAAATGTTAGTGTATTTCTTTAAATAAAGTTCTGTATTTTAGTTTATTTTCTGTTTTGATAGATCACTTGTAGGTTTGTACCCTTTAACAAGCACAAAGATTTTAAAATAATGCTTTTAATTTTTTAACTTCTCTTTCAGGAAGGACAGATATTCTGGGGATGGCACAATGATGTTCATGTTTTTGATACAAACACACAAACTTGGTCTCAACCAGCAATTCGAGTGAGTGTTCTTTAAGTCTTATCTTTGGAGACAATTGTGACCTTCCTGCATTTTGAATAGTTACTGAGCTCTCGAAATTCATGTTGGGACAAGTAATTTGAATATGCTTCATTTTCATTGTCTTCTAACATAGCACAGGAGGACACTCAATGAATCAGAAAAGTGGAGAATTCAAGATTGATGTCATGACTTTTTTTCTCTGCAGGATGTAGACTGGTGTTTGTTCTATAATGTGGTTCTGAGCCAAAACATAAAGTAAGCTTCAGAGAGGTATTTGACATCTGGATAGATTAGGAGGTGATGCGGTATCCTGTACCTAGGAGGTCAGGCTTTGTATTTAGGTTTTAAAGTACATGTTGGGAATATGAAATTCCCGTCAGCTCTCTCTGTTGCTGGGAAGCCACGGCACTGGCATGCTCCATGAAACCATTCAGCGTGACTCCCAGAGTGGTGCTGAGGAGCCCGAGGTGTTTCAGCAGCTCCTCACAAAGCCCCCGTGGGCCCTGCCAAACGCATTCTGGAGGCTGGTTGGGAATCCCTGTGGGGTTTGCCAGTGTCTTGGGTTGGGAAGAGTTTCTTGGCTGGAGCAAAGCTGTTGACCCACGGCGCATCTCACCAAGCAAAGGCTTCCTGGAGCAAAGCGAAGGTCTGTGGGCAGTGTGCAGCGCAAACATATGTGTGGTTTTAATCATGCCAAGCTGAATTTAACCAGTGTCCTCCACCTATTTTGATACATAGCTATTTGGTCGACTGCAGCTGTGTATGTGAACCTCTAACACTGATAAGCTATCACAGGTAACTGGGAGTTGACCATATACATGTGGATTTCTTCCTCCCTTCCCACCTCTCCTTCAGAAAGCTGATAGGTCAGTGTGAATGATAGCTGAAAGAGCAACAGTGGTCTTGAACCCTAGTCTCTCTTGGTTCACCATTCAGCTCTCATGGAATTAGAGAAAAAAAAAAAGCAAAGAGAAAAAAAACTTTCTGTATCGTTAGTTTAGGCCTTCAGTCTTTATTTGTGAAGTAAAGATGTGTGTTTGGTATGATGTATGTTTAATACGCTCATTATTTGTTTGTTGTGTACATGCAGTTGCTGTTTTCCCTTCAAGGGCTAATGTTGAAAAATCTTTTAAACAAGTATCTAGTAGTCATGCGATCTTGTTAGAATAAACAGACCAGATATTATTCAGCAATACATTACTTTAATAGTCTTCCAAAGGAGCATGTGTACTCAGTTTCCCAGTGAAATAGCAGTGCACACGTCTTTATGTACTGACATTAAACGTGATAGTGTAGTGGAGAGCTTCATAAAATCCTGGGGAGCTTACAACTCAGTCGAGCTGTATTGCAGTGAGGTCTGACACTGTTTTATGCTGTTTATAGGCTGTACTAAAACTCCTCCAAAATTAAATGCAAAAAAAGAAATTACCATTGAAAAGTAAAAGGCAGTTTTGCTAGCTTTATTTCTGATTTACCCAGGGAAGACTTTTTAGCCTGTGGCTGTTGCATGTTGCATCACAACTTAAGATCTGATTTCTAGAGATTTTTAGTACCAGCTCCTGACAGTTTGTGCTTTGGAAAAATAAAGCGGCACAGGACACGCCAACAATAACTGATGTGTTATTTTAATTTTATGCTTAGGAATTAAAGATAAATTAATTGAATTTCACTTGAAAGAAGCCTCAATGTCTTAGACCAAGAGGGAATACATTACACGTTAGCAACTGAGGAAACTCAATTAAAGATTGCTTAGCAATTATGTGCATCTTCTAATGTCTGTGGAATTTTGGACGTGACTATAAATTATTTAATTTGAAATATGAAAAATATAAATGTCATTTATTGGTTCTTTCAGGGTGGAGATCCGCCTCAGCCTCGAGCAGCTCATACGTGTGCAGTGCTGGGAAATAAAGGTTACATCTTCGGAGGACGAGTGCTGGTTAGTGTTTAATTAAAACATTTTATAGGTAGTAGTTTAGTAGGAGTTATTTTTGTTTGGTTTTGTTTCGCTTTTCTAATAGCAAATTATTGTTGCAGTAGAAGAAAATCCCAAGTGTTTTTGGCCTAACTGGTATGTTTAGTGGTGGTGAATTCAGGATACTTTCTTTCATTCCTCTGTACCTTAGAAAAAGAAGTCTTTCTGTCTCTAGTATTTACGATGAAGCATACTTTGTCCCCAAAAGGAGAAAACAGACAAGGAGTAAATTTACGTGTTTATAAATCAACAAAAATGGTTGGCCTCTGTGTAAGATCTGTAGGAGATGCTTCTTTCAGAGTGGGGGAAAAGCAAGCCCGATGATAGATCAGGTTTTTGTAAATGGTGAGATGCTAGCATCCTGTGCTTAGTACAGCTCTGCAGGTTTATAGATCCCTTAATGAAATGGTAGCAAGAAATAAATACAAATAGGATTTTAGCTTGTGATTTTTTTTTTTCTTAAAGAAAGGGGAAATGTGTAAGAACAGTCATTTCTCACATACACGCCTCTCACCTCCTGATTTTTACCTTCTGGGAAAGTAAAGTTTAGAATAGCAGGTTTGATATGGTATTTTAGATTTATAATTGCAACGTGTGGTCCCAAAAGGTAGAAAACAGCAGATTTCAGTTGGCTTTATAATTTAAACCTTTTTTTTTTTTTTTTTTTTTTTTTTTGCATAGAAGTATTTGAAATACACTCATGTGGACAAGCAGCGTGTGATTATAATGTTTGTATGCAAAGCCAGCGTCTCTGTACGTTGAGGCTGGCACAGGGAGCTGCAGCACGTTACCTGATAGCACAGGGTGCTGCAGCCACCCGTCACTTAAGCCTCTCCGCTGCTCTCTGAATGCCAGTTCTGCAGTCTCAGTCTTTACCTTCAGCATGTTCCGTGACCTTGATAAAGGAAATGTAGAGATTGCTGTTGGCAGCTCTTTTCTGTGCATCCCATAAGGCTCTTGACCACAAGAGTAAGGCTTGTGTGTACTTCCTTGATAACTGATCCGAAGCTGTACCCTTTAGTACATTATTGGAGGATCTTAAATCTGTTGCCCTGTAGGTAATTGAAGGCATAAGATCTGCATCATATATAATCAGTGCATATATAAAGCAAGAATAGATTCTTGCTACGTAATCTTAACTCTTTATTTTTACTAGCTTTTTTTAACTTAAAAAGGAAAAAAATCATAGGTATCATCCTATGGTTGTCTGTACCTAACAAACCTGAAGTCATCACTGGAAACTTGGGAGATACCAAAACCTCAACATTCAATTTTTGTAGCATTGATTAGGGGAAGTTTTCTTTGTTCTGTGCTAAAGCATTAAATAAATGTGAGAATTTAAACCTGAGGCAGCAATTCAATATAAAATTAAAAAAAAAAAAGTACCTACTTGTGTCTTAAAATAAGACTGGTAGATAGTAGGTAAAGTAGGTAATCTTAACTAGAGCAGGCTCCACCCATGAGCTGTAATTTTTTTTTGCCAGTGTAGTTTTGTTATGGAGTGGAAAACTTACTAACTCTTTTTAGAACTGTTGCAAAAGCATAGGTAAGATAATATTCTTGTATGACTTCGTATGAGCTGGAATTTATGAGGAATGCGAGAAGCAGAGTTTGTAAGGCAAGTAAAAAAATAATCTAATGTAAGTTACTGTGTACTCAACCATAGTTTTAAAAATTGTTATGGTTTTAGCCTTTTTTTTTTTTTTTTTTTTTTTTTTTTTTTTTTTTTACCTACAACTGATTTGTAGCCTTTAATCATATTCAGCTAGCCGATGAGACTTTGATTTCTACTGCCATGAAAGTAACAGCGAAGGTGCTTTTGAAAGCACTCAGTGCTCTATTTCTGTAGTTTTCCTATATGAAAAAGGAGTTAACTGTTGGTTGGAAATGTCCTACAACAAACATACACCAACTTCCTCTTAGAATCTGCCATAACCTAAACCTTGTATTCTTAAGGTATGAACCTTTTTTCTGAAGCCAAGTTCCCCGTTTTTTTAAGCTCTATTACAAAAGCTCTACAGTGGTGCAACCTTCTTCTCAGGGAAAGTCTACAGTTCTGTTACAAAACGGCTTACTCCTGCTTGCTCAGACAGAAACCAGATCCAGACCGAGGCAGGTTGAGAATGCGCGCGCCAGCAAATACCCAGCCAGTTACTCAGTTTGAATTGCCTCCCACAGCTGCAGGAAAAGTTTTTACCTAAGTAAAGTTTTACCTTTTCAGAGCGTTCAGAGAAGAAAGCCACCGAATTTGCTCCTGTTTATCCTAACTGGTCATGTTGCCCTTGGTACAGGCTCACAACCTCAGGATTGTTGCTAAAGCCCCACTTCGGGCTGTGACAATTGCACACGGTAGCTTCCAGAGCTGTAGGTTTGGTCAAACATATTTGCAAACAACCAAGGAAATAAATGGATAGTGGAAAAGACTGACAAAGTATCTGGTTTTGATCAAACCCTGTGTGTCAGGGTGAGCCATGCTGGGCTAAGTGAGCTCCGTGCTCCTGCTATAGACGTGCAGTTTGATGTCTGCTGTGTGAATGAACTCTTGCTAACCACAGCTGACCCGAATCCTGCCTCTCATTTAGCAAGCCCACAGATGTGAGAGGGAGAGAAAGCAAACGTGAAGAACTAAATGTGCAGCTCAGGACCTCCTGGCCTACCATTTATTTCTGAACGCTTCCTCAGCCTTCAAAGCCTCGCTCCCGCTGGCTTGCTGTGAGCGAGGGCTGTCTGTGTGGTGCAGACGTCTTCACACCACAACAGAACAGCACTGCACGTTGTGCCCAGCCGGCCAGGGTTGCTGCACTGTGCCTGTTGCAATTGAACTGCTTTATAACCCAAGCCACAATTCCCATGCAGCCTCTGCTACCTGCACGAGAAATTATTAGTAAAACTGGAGCTCACCTGTGATCCCTCTGCTGTGCTGTTGCATGGTTTGATGTGCCCTAAGAGGATGTGCCCTCTGGCTTCTCGTTAACCATGTCTATTTGACAGCAGGGTTCAGAAATACAAGAAGGCTCTGAGCTGAAAAGGTTTTTCTCTTCCTCGGGTAGCATCTGCTTCCTTAATAACCACTTGCTAAATTTCAGTGAAACCACTTGGGAACAATGTGAGAGAAGAGTGAAATTTTGGAAAGCTGTATTTAGCTTTGTAGGAGAGCAGCAAGTGTAGTTTTCACCTTAGTGATACCCAGTTATTGATTCACTTTCTATCCTAGGAAAAAAAAAAAGGACAGAAAGTTACAGAGGTTAGGGAGCATTCAGTGGGGCCTGAGGAGTTAATGTAAGTCGTGAAGCAGGAAGGAAAGCTAAAGACATCAGAAAAGGCTTGCGTTTCCTGACAACAAGAGTAATTCCTCCCCAGAGGATGAAGTCTTGCTTTTCTCCGCAAATTAAGGAGCAAATACGGGGTTGCTCTGCTCCTCCTTCTCCTTCTAGTTCACCATAATACAAATCTTCCCAGGGAAAAGGCTCTACAAGGAACCAGAAAGGGCCAGGAAGTGTCATGAGGCTTCTCCTATTCATCTTTCTGGGAGGAAAGGGCACCTTTTTCCAAAGTTGGAGCTAGAGCTGGTAAAAGAAGATGATGATGATGATGGTGATCAAAATCAATTGTACCAGGAATCATTTGAAAACAGGCTCAGAAGTGTTATGTGGACTCTGTTCCTCCAGGTAAGCCCCTGACAAACAGAAATGGGAGAAAGTGGGAAGGAAGGAAAGTTAGTCCAAAAGTTGATGCAAGTCTCATGTTTAAGTGGAAAGTTTTCATGTAAAGAATGAAGTAATAACACACAGTCTTTTCAGCAGCTCTTCACGCATCCGATGCCTTAATGTATGCATGTTTATATTTCTTTTTATCCTTCCTGTCACTGAAGATAAGAAGATAGATTGAACTGCAGTCCTTCTACAAAGATCTGCGTTGTAATAGCTGTTTGATTGTAAATCTGAGACTGGAGAGCTGCACAGAGCAGTGATCTGTAAACATGTCACCCGTAATGCCTTTCATCATGCCAGAAAGCTGGTCCCGAGACAAAGCAGATCCTGGTTAATATTTACTGGGCTGCAAATAAATGAACGTGCCAGAGATAAGAAAGATGTCTTCGGAGTCCTTGTGGCTCAGACGGAAATGCAAACGCTCTTACAAGGCTCAGTGCTTTCAAGCCAGCTAAGAATCAATCTAGGATCATCAGCTAAATTATTGAATGTAGTAGGTAGCGTTTATGGCTACAGGAGGAACTGCGAGCAAATTGTGCATGTGGCAAGTGATGATAGCCTGACCGGGCCTTACAGCTGCCCAAATAAGGGCTGGGGAGAAAGGCATTTCCATTTGTTATTTGTTAGAGGACCGAATCTTAGGCAGAAATGTCTGACTGATGCCGAGTTGTGAATTCCAAACGAGGTGGGTGTCATTTCTCATCTGTCAGTCTGTTGAAATATTAGCATGTAAAGATGATAACGCATTGATTTCCCAGGGACCAAGGAACTGAAAACTACTCCATCTTCCGCCTCATGCCTAGCTTTGTAAAGAGAGGAAAGTCAGCTAGGAGGTCTTGAACAGCATCTTCTCGAAACCTTAATTTCCAGCGTAACAGCAACTCGCTCTCCTCCCTGTCTTTAATCAATGTCCTCTGTATTGAGCTGTGTGACTCCGAGATGATGAAATGTTTGCAGTTCTGGGGGCCAGGATGCTGTTTATTTTCTCCCACCCTATCCCCAAGTGTCTGGCTGTGTACAGGTGCAGCAGAAGATACTCAGTAACCGCCTTTTGCTTTCTGCATGTATGATTTGTTCCTCGTTTCCTTCGAAGCAACCTGAGGGAGCAGGAAACTGGATAGACTTGTCATGGAAGGCAGATCAATCCGCTAGCTGTCAGTTGGACCATATTTTATTGTTACATTCACCCTCTTACGGGAGTAAAGTTTCTCAGGCAATGCACAAAAGCACTCACGTTCTGCTTTCCTTTAGCCCGCTGCCGGCTCTGAAGGCATTTTTCAAAATGCCAGTTAACAGCATCTTCCCTAGGACAGAAACGGGCTAGCACTTATGTGATCAGAGGAGGCCACAGCTATCCCGAAATCCTTGCGGTTCCCTGAAATACACTGAGAGACCTTCCACAGCTCAGTTTTGGAAGTCTCTCAAACTCACTAACTGGCTGAGTTCTCAGGGACAAAGCTACTCCTATTCTGACTTAAATGACAAGTCTAGTTTCTGCCTCAGAGGATCTGCAAGCTGGAGAAAGGCTTATTCTAATAGATCTATGGACTACCCTAGGAGAAAAGAAATTGTAAGGTAAGGCAAGCTATATTTCCCTACTTCTCAGATACTGTTTAGTAGTACCTAGAGGAATCACAGCTATCAGCCAAGCATATTGCAAGCCGCTGAAAGTATTGCTACCATCTAAAGCAAATAAATTTTCATATATTCTCTCCCCCCTGCCATGTTTCCAAGGCAATTATTTTCTTCACCTCAAAACACAGGCACATATGCAAGTGTATCGATTTCCCATTCTTCTTACTGATATGTTTTATTATTTCTATGGCAAATGCTAAAGGGTCACGGAACCTTAATGTTGCTAGTATTAACTTGCTGAAAGGGCTTGCCATTCAGAAAAGATGGATGTAATGAACTGCTTGAGGCCTGTCATGTACTGAGTATGCTGTTTATTAACATATTCCAAGAAACCAGTGAGCAGGCAGCCAGGAGGATGCAGAGTCAGGATCAGAATGCAAATAAAAATAATGAGAGAAACTGCGGGTAGAGTATTGAGATGAGCAGTTCTGCAATTACCCACTGCAGGTTTTGTGGATCGAGATTCAGTGCGTTTCCAGGAACTGAGTATCACAGTTCTTCACTATTAAGCTACTATTAAAGAGTAAAACTGGCCCCGTAGTGCCATTGCATTACTAGAAATGTTCTTGACAGGTTATTTTCAGTTGCCTGTTTTCTTTGTCGCTTTTTTTAAGAAAAAATGTTTTTTCATGTGCTCCGTAGTACAGAGTTGTTTTAAGGCATATGGGTACAGTTTTCTTTAAATTACTTTTACTTAAATGCTCTGTCCTATGAAGGCCTCACTGAAATACTTTGCTCTTTGTTTGCTTAATATAACACAACTGGGATTTTATTTTTTATTTGTAGCAAACGAGAATGAACGATTTGCACTGCCTGAATTTAGACACGTGGACTTGGTCTGGAAGGTAGGTTGCCCTCTCTAATGCTTAAAATTGAATGTAGCAGATTGAAACATGCTGTTAAATAGTTCCAATTTTAATTCTGTATTTTTTTCCAAGAGGAGAATGGGAGTTTGGGGACTTCAACAGCTGTTACACTGTAATTTCGACTGAATTTAATTTGATAGGGGTTACCACGCTTTTTCTGTTCTGCACCACAGCATTGTTAATGCTATTTTAAGCACAGCATGTAGTGATTTAACATGCTCATTTCCAAGACTGGTACATTCATCCATATGGAATTTTAGGTTTGATGTCTTCTTGAATACTCTTTTTTACTATATCCATATATTGCTCACTGTGGACCAGATTGAGGAAAGATCTTTTTTTCTCCTCTCAAGCATCTTTTATTTATTTAGGTAAAACAAATCACCGAAATATTTCAATTTTAAACTAAATCAGGTGTTAGTGTTCTTGTTCAGGTTTGCTTGCATACATTTGTGGTAGTGCTCACTACACTTATAGCCAGTGGCTGTATTGTTTGCTGGCAGACAAAGCAGAAGACGAGCAGAAACCAGTTGGTGATGACCACTGTTCTGGTCCTGTCCTCAAGTTAACCTAGTAGTAATTTCACAAAAGACCCCGAAATACAACTTCCATGAATACTGATCCTGCTCCAGAGCTTTATGTGCTGTGTGCACCTGTGTTGGGCGCCTTTCCCACGTGTGACTTGCTGATCAGTCATGCGCTGAGCGAGTTTCTCTACCCTCTGAACCAAATGCAGAAGGAGGGAGCAGGCAATCCTCCACCTATTCCTTCCCACTGCTCATGGCAGCAGGACGAGGAAGTCTCACAAGTGGCCCTTCAGAAAAACTTCTCTTTGGAGGTTTCTTTAACAAGCACTTAGGATTAAGTAATCAGTTGAATTTCCCTTTTTCTTTGCTGGTTGTTTTTAAATGAATAACATGCTGCCTACATGATAGCACTGTCCCACTTAGACTGCAGACTTTGCCTCTGAGTGGATTGATTATTCCAGTTACTGGATGCAACTGCTTCCTTTTTTTTTTTTTGGTTGTTGCACGAGCCGTTGCTGTTTGACTTGCTTTATATTGCTTTAAAAAAGGAAAGCCATGACAGCTGAGTGACAAGTCAACAAGAGGAACTTCAGGCCTTGAAGGAGATGTGTCAGTGTTGAAGTTCTAAGTCCTAGTCAGCCATGTGAAAGTTTGTATCTGTCATATTGCTATCTGTTCACGTTTTTGCTCCAGTTTATAGACTGCCTTTGCACAGATTGCTTGGGAAATGAATTCTGGCCACGTGCTTCCTTTCATAGAGTCAATAGTGGTGGCTGTGTTAGAAATGGAGCTTTTGTGGGGATCATCTCCAATACAAAGAACTGGGTCCCAAAAGTCTGTCGATTCCACACAGTGCAGAATAAGGCAGTGTAGATAAACAGGCTGAACTTTTTTCTCTCCTTTTATTATTATTATTTTTTTGTTTCCTAAGAATTCTACTTTGTAGATTGGCTTGGATGAAACTTCCATAGCAAAGAAATACTGGCTGAGACCAGTGAAGTTAGGTATTAAGATCTTGAAATAAACCAAATCACTTCATATCCTCTGAGCTTCAGGAATGGATTTGAATAGTTCTCATCAGACAGTCTATTTCCAGCTAAAAGCTGCCTCTTAAGAGCCCAGCATTGCACAAGTGGGGAAATTCCTCCAGAGTTTTTTGTTATTAGTGTGAATATTTTCTGCTGTAGGTGCTTCTTGCAACAGCCTTTGCCTTTCTTACGCTATAGCTTCAAGCTCCTCTGATGTGATGACTAATGAGAACTTGGGCAAGTTGCAAGGTATTTGATCTTGATAACAGAATTACCTCAGCCATTCTGCAGCTGCTGTTTTGGACTGCCCGTGTGAATTACCACCAGATGAGGGTCAAGCATTTTATATAGATTTACAAGTTTGGCTTTCTGAATGCTGCCAGTGTTTGAGATTCTGTTGTAAAGTCCAGATTTCCCAGCAAGGAGGCGCTGGTTTGCACAGCACAACAAGTTCACTTGTTGAATATCCTCTCCTAAAAACAGAAATACCAAATGTACTGATGATTTTATTTAAAGCCCCCTGGCTTTTCATTAACTGGTGTGCTGTAATGATCCATCACACACCCATTTCACCAGGCTGTTTTCCCAACCAGCCGTATCAAGTTTTTTTCTTCTTCATCTCTGTGTTGATTTCTCAAGGAATTGCATCACATTAACGTATAAATCCAGGAATACCTTCCAGCATGGGGCTGCAATATTGTCTTTTCAAGCTCCATATATGAACTGTTAAGCTTCTTTCCAAATACTCTTGCATTACATAGATACAGCTTTCACTCACCGATTTACCAACCAGCACAGCAAGCAGGCTGTAAGCTGGGGGCCAAACCTCTCCTAGAGATAATTATCATTGCAAAAGAATTGGAGGAGAGGAGCCCACCTTGCAGTCACCTCTCAGGTTTGTCCTCAAACCTCCCTGTTACTATTTTCAAAATCTTAACCAAATATACCCAGTGTTCATGCTGCCAGGTGCTTTCACAAATGCAGCATCTGCGAAATGTGTTGAGTCCCACCCAGGAGGGTACAGCCCATGTCTGTTTTGCTTTGCTAGCTGTCTGGCATCAAGTCAGGTGCTGGGGAAAGTTGGCAGCACATTGCTTTGTCCTTCCTCCGCCTTTTTAAGTGCTGATGTACTGCTGCTATGTAGGGAAGGGGTCTCAGGCACGAGCCGTCCCACAGTGAGCGATCTCCTGTAGCTAGAAGGGGAGGAGAAGGACAGGGTCCCAGATGATGAATACCCCAACCATGGGCTGCCAAAGTGAGGTAGAGGTGGAGGAGAAGATTTCTGCCACCGCCCAGAATTTACATCATCTCCCCTGAGCTCCACCAGCCTGTTAACTGAAACGTTCAATATTATGGTATTTCTGTTACTGTGATCATTTGTGGTATCAATTGCGTGAAAGATTCAAATGCTCTCACCCATCAGTTTCTGGTAGATGTTTTTCTAAACATCAAAGTGTGTTGTATCTTGGCAGTCTGCCTCTTTTGCCAATTTCAGAAGTCTCTTATACAAGAGTTGTGCAAAGCAGGCATTTAAACACTGTCGACTTGGCTCCAACTTTCACGCCAAATTTAGTAGGACAGTTTTGCAATCAGTGTTTAATTAGCTGTGATTCTTCAGTCTCTGCTTCCAGATGGAGAACTGCTTAACAGTCACCAGTAGTGAAATTCCTCTAACAGCTGCAGCTGCCTGTATTATTCACCCCAGGCTCCCTCTGTGCTCAGTTAAGAGAAATAGGCACTTCTCGGGCGTGAGGTAACTGCTGCTAAGGTAGACAGATGAAAAAAAAATCACAAGGAAATCACAAGAGCACAAGTTGTGCTCTTCAAGGACCTGTTTTTCTTCATTGATTGTAAAGGAGACACAGATTGCAGTCTCTGCTGTCTCTCTGCCACGTTCACATTATAGATTGAGCACACGTTACATCAACCCCTCTTCAGCAAAGCAGGGGAAAAAAAAAGTATCTGGAGATACAATCTGTGTGAACTGCAGAAAAGTCCTTTCTACACCACTCAGGGACAGTCTCCGACTAAGAGTCTGACCCCACAAGAGACCTGATTGGTGTTCACAGCTGCTCTTTTCCTTATCTTTCCAAAATCAGGACATACCGAGTGTGTGCTGGCCTAGATTCTGTGTGTCTGAGTTTAGGTACTTTTACAAAAGAAGTTGCCTCTTCGGTTAGATCGAGATATTACGTGGTCTGATGCCCTCTGGAGGTCCTTAGTTTTCTCTGCTAACTCTTGGGATCCATCTGGGACAGCTGTACACTGAAGTGCCTGAACTAAATGGTGTGAATTCAGGCCACCCTGTATCCACCCCTAATGTCCAGGTTCTCTATTGTTCAGATTCCCATCTTCAGCATACAGAACTGTGTGACTAAAATGAAATTCACAGATAAAGTCTGGAAGAACTAAATTTTTGTAATGTGACCAGAATTTAAGAATGGTGAACCCTCCTCTGTTTTGTGCTTAGGTATTGCCCTTTTTACTAACATTTTTCTCAAGGTTTGGATGGCCTCACTCCTTGAGGGTAAATTCAGATTGCTTGAATGCAGCTTTTCCACTGGGAAAATAAGCTTGTTCAAAGACAAACTAAATTAACTACTACGTTTTCTGGCAGGTTCATTTTCATCATTCTTTGAAATTTTGTTTTTGCTTATTTCTTTCACCAAGAATTAATATCAGTGGAGAGAAACCAAAAGATCGATCATGGCACACATTGACTCCGATAGGAGATGACAGACTCTTTCTTTTTGGTGGACTGAGTTCTGATAATGTTCCTTTAAGTAAGTAACTTTAAAATTGTGATTCTATTATATGCTTTGATAGTAACTTAATATTGTGCGTATTTGTTGTCTTTCTGAAAACTGTTTACATGTAGACTATTTTTTTTTTTACAGAATTTTCATGACGCTTGAGTATTTCTTGATCCATTTTACCTTTTAAAGAAATGTAGGAGCACATTGTGCAGTACGATGATAACATTTAATGATCAAACTAATCATCCTTTCAAATCAAGGACAGTTTGATTAAAGATCAAGGCAAGAGTCTCTCACATTCGGATATGTGCAGAGGATAAATTTTGATCTTGCTACGAATTACAGTTAGAAGATTCAAATAATAATGTTGACATAATGTACATTTTTGGATGAATCATGTCCACAAAATATTAGATGGGAAGTAAGGTGGTCTTATTACACTGTGTTCCCTTTCTAGAAAAGGCAATCTTCTCATGACAAAATATGAAAATAGCTTTGAGTGTCACAGATGCATTCCATTGGGAGGGGACAGTTTTCAAAGGGACATTGACCTGCTTTCTAAGGGACATCGACCTCCTTTCTCAATATACCAAAAAGAAAAAAAAAAAAAAGTCTGTGTGTTTAAATTCCAGATCTCAATGCAGCAAGCTTTTTGTAACTGAATGGTTAAGTTTAAATTGCAAAGGTTGAAAAGATTGTCTGATGTTTTTGTTACCTTTATATAATGTCCTCTTAGAACAGAAAGCTTTTGTATAAATAAAAAGAGAAGGTAATGCTTTGTCCAAGGAAGAAGTCCTAATATATGTTCTTATTTACAGGTGATGGCTGGATTCACAGTATTACAACAAATGGATGGAAACAACTTACCCATTTGCCTAAGAGTAGGCCGAGGTACACAAAAATAACACTGAAATTTAGACATTTCAAGTTAAGGAATTCTAAATTAAAAAACAGTGTTTTAAAACTACATTATAGAAATACTTTACAAAGCGAATATGGCACGATTGAATAGTTTGCACTGTTCCCTCATGTGCCTCCGTACCAGCTGAGGCATTATTACTTTGTGTTTGTTACAGCTGATTCTTACTTTCTTTATGGTGATTATTTGCAGTAAGAGATTCTGATGAAGGATCTGGGTGTCCAGTTAACCTGGTGGTATATAACCAAATGATTTTTGTGTAAGAAAATGTATATTGCTTAACTTTTGAGGAATTTAATAACCAAGGAGAATGACTAAAGTTAATTAACATTAATACATTTTTAGAAACATGAAGAAGACAGCAGTGAAAAAGCTGATGCACCTTTTGGGAATTAGAAATAGCTGCTGTGTTTGTTTTTTTTTTCTCTGATCAGAAGCAACAAATTATGATTACAGTTTTTCAAACCTGAATTTACTACTAAAGTACAGCAGCTAGATTTAAGCAGCACAGTAAATGGAGTTTTTTTTATTTCGGGAACTTAACTGCCAATCAAAAAGACCTAGCTCTAGGATGTGTATGGCTGTACTGTCTCTTCCAGACCATAATCCCCTTTTCTTTCCAGTTTAAGAGCACAGAAAAAGATTATTTCTGTCTTTAAAAAAAAAAATAAGTTGCATGTTCTAAACCTGGGCATTATTTGAAAGCTGCCATTAAAAACATATTTGAAAGCTGCCATTAAAAACAGATGCCTACTCTATCAGAGTACAGCTTTTATTTTTATCCCAGTCTTCGCAGCATTCTCTGTATTATAATGTGAATACTGTGGAAATGAATGGTTGTATATATTAAATATTCAGTTTTTCATGGAGTTCACTCAATATATTCATCCAGGTATTCTCAGCACAATTTCTTGTCATTCTTTTAGTGTATGATTCTAGTCTGACATTTGTATGCTTCCTGCCTTATGTTCTGTTTTCTATTACTGAAATATCCTTACGTCATTGAATTTTCTTCTCATTTTATTCTGTTCTAGGGCGTTCTTAAATATAGCAGCCACTGTTAGACCAAGATTTCTGCTTTCGTATATTTCAAACTATTTCAAGACTAAATAAACTCATACCTTAGGTTCACAAAGTATTTTCTTTTTATGATTAGTGAACTGACAAGTGAAGACTGACTGCCTTAAAAAACAAAGCACATCATTAGCAGTCACAACTCATACCTGTCTTCCTGTTCAGTTCTTTATACAGATGGCTTCCTAAAAGTTGACTGCTGAAGTGGACTGCCTCCCCTCAGGTTTTTAAGTTTTATCGGTGCCCCATGAAAAAGGACTGGGAAGGGACAGGATGTGCTCTCCTACAGGCAGCAGGCCAGGGACCTGCAGCTCAGCCTTTACTCTGTAATTACACAGGGATAATTCGTGCCTCAGGTGGTGGTGGCAGCTGCCTCGTGAGCCCCACATGGCTTACAGGCAGTTTGAGGGCAGATCCCATGCTGGGCTACAAAGAATAACCTCCGTTTGGCTGTGCTGGCAGGAGACTGCTGTGCAAGCCCCTGCCTTGCTGCTGCAGAAGCACAAACAGGGGTCCCCAGACTGATGCTGATACCTCGGCTGGGGACTCAACCGCACACACAGCCCCGACCCTCCTGGAGAACAGAGCTGTTGGGTTCTGTGCTGATGCCAGTCGGCTCCCTCAGTCCTGCATCTCGTTCTCTGCCATCTCTAGCTCTTGGTGTGTGCTTTGGTAGGCTGAGGTCAGGTGCCTTGCATTGAGCTAAGCCTTTAAGGCAGTAGATGCCCCCCCCGCCACTGCCTTCCTTTTTAAAGGAAGATAATAAAATTTTTTCAGGAAGTTTTGGAAGTAAGGGCAAAAGGAGCCATACCAAAAGTCTGCCTATATACTGAATTAGTTTGAACGAGTATGAAGTACTTGTACCATAATTATGGCCCTACACTTGCACAGGATTACTGCAGGGTCTCTGCAGACAAAAAAAGGTTTAAATCAGTTCTATTGCTCACATGCTTTTAACAGTAGGACTTAATATGTAATGACAACAATACTTAGATATGTACTTACTTAAATATATTTCTATTATAAAAATACACTATGTATCATATATGCATTAGTATATTTTCCCAATGGTTCTGCAAAATTGATTCTCTCCTTATTTATTCTCCTTATATAAAGAACAATTCCTTTAATTTCTTTCAGCCTCCCTTTTTAGGAATTTCTAATAAATTGTCCTCCAGGTTATAGACCTGTAATTCTGGTGGAAAATATTTGGTTCTTCTGTCCATACGTCATACTTCAGAAAGTATTTTGCATACCAGCTTGATATACAGAACAAAATGTGTGTTTAATGTACAAATTCTTAGTGTTTTCATTACAATGTAATTCTCTTAATCTATATTCTAGTTAGAAGAGCTGTATAAGAAGGTTACATTGATTCAGCTTCTGTATAATTTAAATAACGTGCTTTATTAGAATGTTTAGGTGATAAGTTAGAGCAGCTGTGAGAGGACATAAACTCTGTCAGTCTGTAGAAAAAAGCATCAGGTTGCAAGCTAGGATGTCAACAAAATCAAGGCAGGAAAGGCTCCCCAGTGTTCTTCGGTGACGAAGTCCAGGCCAGAGTTTTCCTAATGCAGATAAGGCAGAGACAGATCTATCTCCAGGTATGAGGAAGAGAAAAGGGTGGGATACAGTTTAGCTTAAGGAGAAGAGTGAATAATAACTGAAATGAATGGAGTAAGAAAGTGAGAGCGTTTACTTCTGCATGAAAGTTCTAGCTGTGTGCATTTTTTCATTTAAGTAAACGTAAAGGGCCAGAGCTTTGGTGATAATCATCTTGTGATACTTACTTCAGTGGTGATACACCAGTAGAAAAGGAACAGACTTTGATCTGCTGGCAATAAATCAAGCAAGGTGTAGCTACTGAAGCAGAATCATTGTTCTGGCAAGATTATATAAATCGGGGTTTTGGGTTTTAATATTTCTTGTACAATCTGCTTTTGTATGTACGAATTACTTGTGGGCATGATGTAAGTAATTGGTGCACAGAAAATGATCCCCGTGAGTCTTCGGGCTTAGAATGAAACTGCCACGAGGTAATTGGTGTTGTGAAGCTCTCATCCTGGTGTTCAGGGGCAACAGTCACTACTAAAAATCCTGCAGTCTGAAAGCCAATAGAATTATAGTTATGAATTACAGAAACAGTGGATTTTTTTAAAGGCTGTTTTTGGCAAAAGCATGTTTTCTTAACTTTTCCACTGTAACATTTTTTTGAGCTACTGATAAATAAGACAAGGTGTATATATAGGCATAATACAGATAGGTCAAACAGTGACAAAAAGATACTGGTCTGTATGGAATGTAACCATTCACCAAAACTGTCATGAGATGGATAGTCACATTACTTTTGTCCTTTTATATTGTTAAAGGATTGAATAATAACATTCTAATGCATTATTTTCAGATTTGAAAACCTTTGAAATAATGTCTTGGTTTTCTAAAAAGTAGGGGTTCCATTAGAGTACTCTGTGCATGTACATCTCTCTTTCCCATGCACATTTAGAATCAATCAACCTATCTCAGTAATATTGGACAAATTAGAAACCTCAGAGATGCTTCACAACATAATCTTTGCAAAGAAATGATCAAACAGAAAAGAGAGACTCTCATAATCACTTCAGTCCTTTAAGGCTTAGTGCTTACTAGCAAAGACTGGGAGGTGTTCCTTGAGATACAAATTGTTAAAAAACAGCCTGTATTGTTTCTGCACCTCAAGAGCAACTTGTAAAACAAATTATTTAAAATTGTGAAATTCTTCTGGGTAAATAGTGTGAGATAATAAGACTTCAAGTCTCTGTGCTTAAGTAGTGGAATCACAGGATTTAGGAAATGTGACCTTTCCGTTTTAATTAAAAGGATCATATATCCTCATAACAAAAGTTGTTTGAAAAGAAACTTGAATATGAGGAATGTAGAAAAGTCTGTGTGAGGTAATTAATACATGAATAAACTTCCTGCTCCCCTGAAGCCCCTTAAAATATATAGTTCTTAGAATTGTTTTGCTGATAACACACAGCTGCTTCTTGTTATTCAGTCACTAACCCTGTTTACAATTTTGTTGCTAGATTGTGGCATACAGCCTGCCTTGGAAAAGAGGGAGAAGTGATGGTGTTTGGTGGAAGCAAAGATGACTTGCATTTCATGGACACGGTCAGTAAACTGAGTAATGAAATCCTAGCTCTAAATAATTAGAGCTGAAATTAAGTTAATACAGTTGTTGATATTATTGGATTCATTCATATCATGCTATTGTGAAGATGTGACTTCAAGTGTTCCTGAGATGTAATTTAGGAGGGGGTTTTCATGCCTCTTTTAGGGTCATAAAAATAACTTGATGGTCACATTCTTTAAAAATAATTATTTAAATATCCACCGCTTTAAATTATGTATGTGGTAATAAATGTTACATTAATCCAGAAAGTAGCAGTATTTCTGAGATAAGCTGTTTATCATTTTAATGTTTGTTTTCCTCCCTCTTTATCAGGGTCATTGCAGTGACTTGTTGATATTTCAGACTCAACCTTACTCGCTTCTCAGGTGAGTTGAAGCTATCAGTACAGGCAGTCTAAGAGTAAATTGTTGTAGCACTATGCTTTTTTCATGCACAGGTTTTAACTATTTAATCCCAAGTAGGCAGGTAAATATAAAATCACCTTCTCAGTAAATATTTGAAACATGCAGTGTATGACTATCTGTAGCAGTTTAAATGTTGGTATTGTATAATACTCTTCTTGCACATGCATGCACAACACGTGTAGTGACTGTTCATAGAACTGTGACATCACAAGCAGCTTTTATTCAATAATATTTTTTGTCTTTAGGTTATAGGCCACTTACTTAAATCTCCTTTTTTTTTCTCTCCCTCTTCCTCAGGTTGTGTCTTGACTGCATTGGTAAAAACGCAGCCCTCTTAAAAAATCAAATACCTTGCTTGCCATCCAAACTTCTGCAGCAGGTGCTGAAAAAAATAACCTTCTGGGCTGCAGTTAACCACCGGCAAGAGAAGAAAGCTGAAACTGAACGACAATGTCAACTAAACACCACATGAACAATGGCAACGAAACTGTTGAACACTGGTTTATTTACACTGTACAGCAAAGTCTTTTGTTAGTGAACTTTACTAATGCTACAGAGCAACAGTATGTTAAGCTGAGTTTCTAAGTGAAGTTTGAGAACAAAGAAATCCTTTTTATGGAAGTCTTTTGTTTTCTGCGTTATAGGAAACTGAGAAAACTTGATTTGTATATATTGTTAACTTCTGCTGTTGTGGTCTTAATGAGACAGTCCATACAACTTGTTCTTTTTGAAGGTGACATGCCATAAAAATGTTTTCAGTTGACCAAAATGTGGCTTAAGTCTAAAAACTTAACTAGAGCCTTATCACATCAGCCTTTTTGGGAAAAAAATAAGTTTAACACCATCTTTGGAAGACTCAGACTTGTCCATCCTGAAGAAGGTAACTGGAAGGTAATACCACCAGATCTTATTATTTGATTCCACTAGACTCTGTCATATGAATACGTAGTCAAGTGACGGAGCTGAGCATCGTACCCACCCCATGAAGGGCGATAGCTGAGCGGGGGACTTGAAGAGCACTGTAAGGAGCAGCATTACAGCTCGCATAGGAAAGCTCACATGCTGCTCATAATGTGGTTTTGCTATGTTTCTGTAATCAACGAGTCCTTTTTGAAATAGGTTGTATATTGTATTTTGGATGTGTAAAGTTTATATTTAATTCTTGTTTAAAAAAAAATGCTTATTTATTGTTTAAAGAAGAGCATATGTAGTACTTGCTATTTTTCTGTTTCGAATACCCAGTTAACAGGAGCACAGTCATTAAAATTTTATAGAGTTGGAGACCACTTTTGACTGGTTTTGACATTTTTACGATCCGCAAAACCCCTTTGATTGGGGGGGGGGGGAGGAGTCTTTCGGGCTTATTTATATCAGAAAAGGGAAGTTTCGTGACGGGGTGTTGGAAGAGAGACGGCATTTTGCATGTGCTGAAACTGACGACTATTTACTGTTAGTTCGGGTGTTTGGGGGTCTGTAAAACCCCGGTATTTCGGCCGAGAAGGGCTTTGTCGTGCTATAAAAACACCTTAAAATTGTTTTTTTTTTTTATGGCGGGGGCCGGCGGGGCAGGGCCCTGAGGGCGGCGGGGCCTGTGGCGGGCGGGCGGAGCGGAGCCTGCGCGGCGCTGACGGAAGCGGCCCCGGCGGATGCTGGCGCTGCGCGGCCCAGCTGAGGCCGAGGGGGCCGGGGGGCAGCGCCGGGAGGGCTCGGCCCTGAGGTAACGGGGCCGGGGGGGAGTTGAGGGGGGCTGAGGGGACCGGGAGGGGACTGAGGGGGTCGGGGGGGAGCTGAGGGGGTCGGGGGAGGCCTCGTTTGGAGCCGCTGGGGGGTGCGGAGGGGGCGCTGCCTGAGGGGGCTTCGGTGTAAAGGCGGAGCTCTGAGGTGCGTGCCTCGCGGGGTCTGCTTCTGGCTGTCTTTAGATAATCTTTAAAAAAAAAATAAGATGGAGATTTTGGTATAAATAGGCAGCTGAAAACCTCGTAAATTTTTCAGCAATCCGCACCCGCAGCGCTGCTGGCTGAGGGGACAGCTTGCACCCAGAGCTCCCTGTGAGAGGCACCACAGCGCGGCCTCTCGTCTTCCCCTCCCCTGCTTTTCCCCGCTTGTTTTCGAAGCCCCTCACCGTGTCGTTCTGCGCACCTAGCACCCTGTCGACATGGCTGATGACAACGAGGACCTGCAGGCCGACGAGGAGCTCCCGGCACCGGCTGAGGACAGCTTCGAGCAGCTGGAGAACGACAGCCCCGCGGAGCGCAGCGGGCATGTGGCCGTCACCGACGGGCGCTGCATGTACGTCTGGGGAGGCTACAAGGTAGGTGGCCATCACCCACAGGCACTGCACGTACGTCTGGGGAGGCTACAAGGTAGGTGGCCATCACCTACAGGCACTGCATTTATGTCTAGGGGGCTACAAGGTATGTGGCTGTCACCCACGGGTGCTGCCTGTACATCTGGGGGGCTACAAGGTACACCCCTGCTGCCTGTGGTGCTGATAATTGGCTCCCGTTAGTTTGGAAATCAATCTGTAAAATTATCCCTCCTCTGGAGAAAAAAAAAAACAAAGTTATTTAACAAATTAGAATATGGCATTTAAGAGGTTCGAGTTACTGAAATAATCATGAGCATTAAATACAGATCTCGGCACACAGATAACTTCTGTGGGATGCCAAGTGTCGTTTGGCTTCCTTAACTCGTGCCCCTGTTGGAAGAGGAGGAAATGCTGTCTGATTTGAAGTGTGCACCATGCAAAATGGTGCTTTTATGTCCACCATTATCAGCACAGCTGTGTGGTGCACGTTAACGAGCACGAGTTGGTTGTTTAGCATAAGAGGGGGGTGTAGAGCAAGTAGCACCAAGCTGTCCTACGGTTTTGACAGCAATGAAAATTATTTGACAGCGATTTCAGTAGATAAACTAGCTCAAGATAAAGCTTTTGGTGAGTTCTGCATTTTGTGGAAGGGATGGGGGATGTAAAAAGAAGACTTCGGCTCATTCGTGCACCCTGTCCTCTTTGGGATACAAACGGGAGGATTAGCTTCTATTTGTATCAGTGTCTGGCTCTGCTGGGAGTTTGTGTGGTCCCCAGCAGAAGCTAAAATGATTTAATACCTGCTCTTTGGGGCTGCTCTGCAGGTGAGGGGTACAGGACTACAGCAGGCATTGTTCCTGCAGATTAGACATCTGAGGGGTTTTAAACGTTCGCAGGAGTCTAATTCAAGCATCCTTCTTTTGCTTTTTCTTTCCTGAACTGTTCTGCAGAATGCCCAAGTTAGGGGATTTTATGACTTCTATCTGCCTAGAGATGAAATCTGGATCTACAACATGGAAACTGGAAGATGGTACAGTAAATAATTAACTTAATAATTTTTGCGTTGTGGGAAGAAAGAGAGAAGTTCTTAAATTGGTACAGAAACCATGCTGAGGGTCTGTGAACAGAGTGAATTTTCTGATCTCTTTATTCCCACATATCAAACTGTTACATAAATGTGTGCAGTGCTTCCAGGGTTGTTAGTTTTTGTTTGTTTCTTTTGTTTTGTTTTGTTTTTCTATGTGGAAAACAATTATGCTTTCACAGGGGTGAGATAGGTGAGGTGGGAGAGACAGCTCAGGCAGCCCATACAGGAAAATGTCATCAACAGCACAAAGTTTTTTTGGGATATCTGGTATAGGACATAACACCTGGAAATTGTACTTGTACCATTCACTGGGGAAGAGTGCATTGAGGGTACCGTATGTTTTTGTTTCTTGTTGGAGTTGTTTTTAAATATTGATGCTGCCAAAGAAGCTACTGTGTCTTCTTAGACCAGTAGGAACCTGGAAGTTGTGTGAAACCTGCGTGCCTGATGGTACAAGAGAAGGCAAAAGGGTGCTCCAATTCTGTTCCTAGCTGGGGCCTTGCTCTGTGAGACCTGGCCCCCTCAGTGCTTTGCAGAAAATGCAGCTTCAGCACTGCTTGCAGTCACCAGAGTGGTTGAGAAAAGCCTTGAGCAGGGGGTGGAAGCTTTTCTTTGTGTTCACAAGCATTTAAAAAAAAAAAAAGGTAGCAAAACAGAAAGCCTCAGTTTAGACAGGTGCAGCCTCTTTGCCTGGGGATCTTTCTGGGATATTGAACAAGAAAATCACTCCAAACTCCTGAACTGGGCAGACGGGATTCCTCCCCCAGAAAACACGTGTTAATTAAGGTGGCCTTTCCCCACGCCACCCCTTCATCAGACCTGCCTCGTGCTGTGAATTGTTAAAGTGCACGGGGCTGCAAAACTCCTAACTGAAGGGTCCGCAGGGACGTGTCGTAATGAGAAACGTACTGGTAGTGTTATAAAGTTCCACTGCAGAGAAAATTGTTGTTGTTTGGTTTGATCAGATGTAATATTTTAATTGTGCTTCTAGGAAGAAGAGTAAAACAGAAGGAGATGTTCCCCCTTCCATGTCTGGAAGTTGTGCGGTGTGTGTAGACAGAGTGGTGTACCTGTTCGGAGGACATCACGCGCGGGGCAACACCAACAAGGTCAGTGGTTTCATAAACTCTTCCTCACAGAGAAGTTTCTGGTCGTTAGCTTTGGTCCCATTTCGTAGGAGAGAGAGGTGGACTTCTCAGTTAATTAATTCCCATCCAAAACAAGGAATGGATCATAACAAATCACAAAAGCATTTTCTTCTGAATCACTGGACAGGTTGAATCCTGTTTCAGAGCTTAAATGTCAGTAACCAGAGATGCTGAACATGCATCTAATCACCGTGCCCTCCATGGCTTCTGCAGGATAATATTTTCACCTCCTGGAAGCAGATAACCAGCTTTCTCATGCTGTCAGCAGCTTCCTCAGATGCGAGCTAATTGAAGCCATGTTCCTTTTGTGCTTGCCAGAGAGATTTTGACTAACAAAATACGGTGCTTAGCACTTGAATTATTTTTTTTTTCCGTGCAAGTGATCGGCTGGCACGCTTTTATCAGCCTAGTTTTTAGTTTCGCTGCAACAGGTCAGCTAACCTGAAGTTTGGAAAACAAGTTAGCCTTCAGCTCTGCATCATTTCACATGGTGGTTGCACCCCTGTTGCTTTCCACCACCAAAGGAGCACCGTGACCTGTTTGGGTGGCGGTTGCTCTAGAGCAGCTCACCCCATAAATTGTATTGCAGTGGTGCTTGTGAGTTTGTTTCCTCTGAAACCTGGGAATTTCCAGAGGTCACTGAAACAGTATCAGCAGGTGATTTGTAAATGCTTTGAAATGTTACTCACTCTTCTCTGGAGTACCTGAAAATATTTTGATGTTCCGAAAGTGGGGTTTAAAGTAAATGGTTTCGGTCTCACTCTTAAATATAAACTGAAAGTAACCTGAAAGTAACCTGCTGCAATACTTGTAAACAGGCTGAACCAAACTAAATTTATGAAGTGTGAGTTGCTTCCTTCCTGCTGGGGGTATTCTGACACTTCAGGCAGTGTTTATGTGTGCACCATGTAAAATCACACAACACACAGAGAAGGGATGAGGCCATAAAAACATTTATTTTTGATTTATTTTTTTAAATTCTGAGACAATTGCTATATTATGCACACCTTCATTTTATCCTGGTTCAGCTTCTGGATGGTGCCACTCAATGTTAATGGTCCTGTGACTTTTGTAAAAGAAAGTTTGGGGCTTAAGTCTGTAAAAAGACAAGGATCCATAAAAAGATCCTTATTTTGTTCCAAACGTTGTCAGTACTCTGTGCAGCTAGGAATAGAACTTTTGTAGTGTTTCTGTACCAATACATGCTAATTAAAAGTAATTATTTTAACATCAGTCAGACTTAAGCTTTAAGCTAACCGTGTGGGTAAAAAACAATCTTTTTATTTTCTACAGTTCTACATGTTAAATTCCAGATCCACGGACAAAGTGCTGCAGTGGGTCAGAGTAGAGTGTCAGGGGGTCCCCCCTTCATCAAAGGACAAACTTGGCGTTTGGGTTTACAAAAACAAGTAAGGCTCCAGCAACGAAGTCAGCGCAGCTGTCCTTGCGTGTGTGTGTGCTTTAATCACTCTTAGCCTTGTCATTGTTGTGTCTTTTTGTTTAAACAAGGGCTGCAGAAAGATTTCTTGCCTGCAGCACATACGTGCTCCAGGAAGATGCTGGATTTGTTCCCCAGCCAGCCTTTTAAAGCTGCTCTGTCCTTTAACTGTTGATAAATGGAAAACCTCACTCCCAGTTTGGCTATGTGTAAGCTGCAAAGTATCTGGGTGAGTCACGATCCGAACTGTGGGCTCCTGACAGGCAAATCTTCCACGGTGCATTCTCAGTACATCCCTGCTTCCTCGTAGCAGCGTTGTTCCCCTTGGCAATTGCATCTGGGTTTATTCTCCCAGAAGCCTGCTGTAGGATTCCTGTTACATACAGAAGGCAAACTTTTGGCCATGTCTTGTGGGGCAGCTTGTTCCTGATAGTCCAGGAGCAAGAAGCCGTGTTAATCAAAAGCCACATGTGACTCTCAGCGCCGCACAAGCTCCATGCTGCGTGTTTTGTGCTGGTTGCGCAAAACCAGAATGCATGGGATGATCTGCTGGCGATGTTATCCGACCTAATGTGCTGGAGTGGTGTCCCTGAGATGCCTTTTGGCATCGCAAACTTTGGAAAAGATGAGGAGGACAAGGAGGAGGTGTCGGAGCCAGATGAGCTGACACGCAGAGCGTTGCCTTGCAGCCTCCCCCTGCTCAGTGCCGTGCTAGTCCCTGCAGGGAGCTGCGGGATGAGATTGCTGCGGCCTCCTGGCGCTGGGGGGCAGGCTGAGGAATGCCCCTGCTGTGGTGGCTTCCCCCTTCCACCAGTGCCCTGCACCCGGTGCTCAGCAGGCTGGGGGCAGAAAGGGTTTGTCTGGGGGCAGGCAGGAGCTTTTGGCTCTCTCCTTGGGCTCAGGGCTGGCTTCTCGGGGGCTTTCCAGCTTCCGGAGAGCAGGACCCAAAAATGAGCAGGTGACAGCTCACATGGCCAGACCCGTGCCCTGCAGGAGGGCTGGAAGGGCTGCTCCCCACGGGGCAGGGCTCTGCAGGCTGTGAGCAGGCTCGTGGTGCTGCTGGGGCTGAGCTCTGCTGCGAGCAGGCAGTGGTTGGGGCTTCTACTTCTTGTTTTCAGCTGGCAGGGCTCGGAGGCTCAGCATCACGTCGTGCCGGGGCTCTGCAGGCTTTTACTTGCAACCTTTGCAGACCCAAACGTAACGTAAATCACACTTAGAAGATGACAGGAAAGGAAGAGCAGCTGCAGGGGTGCTCCCAGGAGCTACTCTTCGGGCTTTGAAACAAAACAGGAGTGCAACGAGCAGTGTCTTGTCCCAGGAACCCGAAACCCTCGCAGGCAGCTCCAGTGGCTGTGGGTGCATTGTGCCTCGCGTGGCCGCCCTGCCCTGCCCAGCCCAGCACATGCAGGCAGCACAATCCCATCCCCGTGCTTCTTCCAGGAGTGTCTGTGAGCATTTTGGGGCCAGGGAGAGTGAGCTGCAGGCTTGGGAAGGGTGGGGGCAGGACCCTTCAGGAGCAGACCCCGTAGCTGCCCCGTGGGAGCCCCGGTAACAAAGGCTGGAGCACAGTGAGCAGGCAGCGGGCCTGGCAGCTTCACAGTTGGAACCAGAGCCAAATTTGGAAGCCTGGAGCCTGGAAAACACCTACAGAGGGATTTACCGGGGGTGGTAGGGCCGATGAGGCAAGAAACAGGGCCCACACCTGGAAAACTTGCACTGTTGACATATTGGAAGCAATGAAGTCAAAGGGGCTTCCCTGGTTTCCCTGCCTTCTGTTTGAGCCCAGCCTTTACAGGGCTTTACTTGCTAGCACCAAATGGGGTAATATTTCTAACAGACCTTGTGGCTTGTTTTCTTTCAGGCTAATATTTTTTGGAGGCTATGGCTATTTTCCTGAAGGGAAGCAACGAGGAACTTTTGAATTTGATGAAACCTCTTTTTGGGTAAGTTAACTTCTCCCACCTTTGTGCAATTCCCGTTTAACCTCTAGTATTTCATTAGTGCTTATTAAATCTCGCTTCTTATTAAATATTATTCATTATTTTTAAAGAATTCAGGTCTTCCAAGAGGGTGGAATGACCACGTGCATGTTCTGGACACTGAAACTTTTACCTGGAGCCAGCCTATAACGACGGTAATTACTCTTACACCGCTTGTTTTAAGTTACAGCTCTGTGTGCCATTTCTCTTCTCGTTTCCCCTGAAAATACACATGGCTCTGCTGGGCCAGGGTTCACTGATTTAACTTGGTTTAATTAGAAGAGGTTGCTGATAAAAGCGGCCTCGCTGCGGGGCGTTAGCAGAAGCTGTCCCAGCCCTGGTGGCTGTGTGCTGCAGATGTCCCAGTGCCTGCTGTGTGCTCAGCTAACCCACAGGACAAAGCAAGCTTACCCGGTCGTATCCTGCCCGCTGCGGGGTCCCACCTCCAGCTGCCACCTCCCAGGCATTATTTTAGAAGATGTGGTTAACTGTACCCAAGCGAGAAGCATGTAAATTCACCCAATTTTTTTTTTTTTAATTTTATTTTTTCACTTTCCTGCTGCGCCCTGCAGCCTGGTTTATAGGTCGCCAGCCTTTAACTGCCAAGCGAGCAGTCCTCTGGTGCTCCGTGATCCTGCCTCCTTCAGGGTATATAAACCAGTCCCCGAGTGTCAGGAGTTCAAGAGTTCCTTCTTTGTGGAAGGGCTCCCTGAAATGCCTGGTGCTGGCTGGCGGGAGGACACGAGAGGCGCCTCGCGGGGTCACGAGATGGGGCGCTGGAACAAGGGGACTGTGTGGAGCTGATCTGCTCGCTCTGCTGCTGTGAAGTTTGTTTTCACCTTGGATGATTCCTGATCTGCTGCCTGGGAGCCGCTGTGTAGCTGTGGCTGGTGCTCTGCCTCCCCTCCTGAGACAGGCGGCCTGCCTGATCCAGCCCTGGGAGGAAACCAGGAGCTAAAGCTTAGGGCTCTGTGACCTGGGCTCTGCTCCCTTCTCACGCTTCCCGAGCAAGCTGTCTTAATCCCCCGCACCTTGCTTATTTGCCAGCAAAGTGTGGCTGTTAACTTCTCTCCTCTGCATGGGTTCTGGGCGGTGTCAGCTGTGTTTGCAGCCTTCCTACAAGCTGTTTGTGGGAAAGGACTGCTAAGAGAAGGGTTTAAAACACTGTCAGTAGGACTTTCTTGGAAACATCCACGAAAAATAAAAGCTCCCTGCTTGCCTGCTCAGTGGCATTCCTGAGACCACTTAAACCAAATTTAAGTAATTTGTTTCACAGAATCACAGAATGGGTCAGTTTGGAAAAGGCCTTCATGGATCACCAAATCCAATGATCAACCTGACCTCCCGAGTCCCACCACTAAGCCCTGTCCCTCAGCATCTCTTAAATACCTCCGGGGTGGGGACCCAGACTGGGCAGCCCGTTCTCTTCATGCTTGGTGAAGAAATTCTGCCTCAAGTCCAGTCCAAACCTTCACTAGCCCAACTTGGCACAGTTACTGAATGCTTGTTTACATTATTTACCTGATCCTCTCCTCTCCAAAAACAAGAAACTTGCCTTTTGTTTTGCTTTTTCTTTAATTATTATTTTTTTTTTTGCTCTTCATTATTTTTCCCGTTGGGTTGCTTTCTTTCATGCTTCAGTAGCGCTGTTCTCCTGGGGAGCTGAGGAAAACAAAATGTCTGCTTCCCTGTCATCCTCGCCGCAGTGTGACAGTTCGGTGCGTTCCGCTTGGGTGCTGGATCACGGGCAAAGCAAAACACGGTTATTGCAAACAGACCCCGTGTGAAGTGTCCCAGGAGGACTCAGGAACAGGCAGTTGGAGTGATGCTGCTACAGAATTGGAAGAAATCAAATTAGAGTTAAATAACTCCTTGCTCACATTACTGAAGAATTGCCTTGTCTTAGTGCAGAAGGATCTCAATTATGTCAGAAGAATAATTTACCCAAAAAAACTGATTCATTGTATCCCTGATTCATTGTATCACTGCCTTGTTTAGAGTCTGAGGTCCTCTGTGACTGTCTGAGCCCTCTTCTAAAAGTAAAATTTGTACTTTGAGGCATAAAAAGAAAAAAATATTTTTTTAATGAGTATTCTGATCTTCCAGCCAGCAAAAAAAGCAAGTTTCTAAATGCAAAATGACCTGCTGGATGTTTTTTCACTCCCTGTTCCTTGTTGACCTTAAGTCTGACTGTAGTTCAGCCTCTCACCTCCTTGGGTGGCTGACGTGTGGGAAACTCTCTGTCTGTGTGTGAGCTCCTCCCTTCCCTTGACCCGCTGCAGGTTTCTATTGCGATGACATCGCCTTTCTTTTGTTACTGTACCAAATGTAACCTCCTTCTTTCACTTTTTCTGCCCCCAGGGGAAAACTCCGTCCCCACGAGCAGCCCATGCCTGTGCTACAGTTGGAAACAGAGGCTTCGTGTTCGGTGGCAGATACAGAGTAAGTCCCAGCACGATTTACCAGTGCGCTGCTGCAGCACAGATGGAGAATTTCAACCTCGGTCTGCTTTATTGTAGGAGTCCCGAATGAACGACCTTTACTACCTGAACTTGGATACGTGGGAGTGGAATGAAATGTAGGTACTAAAGCTCGAGTTCTTTTATAAAGCAATATGAAGACGTCATTTTTATCTCCTTCTAATCAATCCAATGAAACTTAGCGAACGCCACTGTGGGTAAACTCAAGTGGAGCTGAGCCTCCTGACTTTGCTGTCAGCAGTTTCCAAGTACTGATAGGAGCAAAACTCTTTTACCGTGTCTAAAGCAATAAACTCGCTGGTGGGTCATGAACTGTGCACAGTATGAAGTTGCATAGCTCAAATACCTGAAAAACAATGAACAGGAAAGAAGAGCAGCCTTTTATCGTAGCCCTTCTGTAATTTATGGTGCTTTTATTGCAATACAGAATCACGCAAGGCATTTGCCCGGTCGGCCGATCCTGGCATTCTTTAACACCAATTTCCTCAGATCATCTCTTTCTCTTTGGAGGATTCACCACAGACAAGCAGCCATTAAGTAAGTCATTCCAGAAGGATTTTGTGTTGTCTTTGTGTTCTTGAATAGTTATGCACAGGCCTGAGTTATTGCCTAGTCACCGTAAATTCTTTTCACATTCCTTCCACGTACTTGTGATCCGGCTCCTTATGGTCACCAGCTCAACTGGCAGAGTAGGAGTCGCTGCGTGTGTTGAGACTCTGCTATTTGTGGCACTTCGGCTGCTCTAAAAATGTGTCTAATGCAAATTGCAATTAGTAAGAGCTTTACAGTTCTCCATCTTTCCCTCCTGACTTCACTCCTATAAACCACTGTTAAACTCCTGTTTTCAGATAGCCAACCCAAAATTTTGCAGGGTTTTACCTGAAAAACTTAATTTAAGAACAAAAATAGACTGTGTTATACCAAAGCACATGTTTACTGCAGCAAACGTGAGAGACCTGATATAATACTGCTTGTATTTGGGGTTCTGCTTGTTTCCAGGTGATGCTTGGATTTATTGTATCAGCAAGAATGAGTGGGTGCAGTTTGAGCATAACTATTCTGAAAAACCAAGGTACGATACACACTTTCTTGGGAACGAACACAAAAAAAAAGTGAGGAAGCTTTTCACTTGGGCTGTGAGAGAGAGGATTCACATCCCTCCTCACAGCACTCGGCTGTCTTAACCATACAACACCTCGTAGCAGCAGTTCCTGCCCCAGGAACGCTGATGTGCTGAATCTGTGCACACAATGGGAGATTAACACCACTGTACGAGTGGTGCGGGAGGCAGCGTGTAGCTCAGAGCCCTGTGAAACAGCCAGAAACATGGGGATTTGGGGCTTGGTGTGCTCTGGCTGAGCTCTGAGCACCAGCACAAGAGCTGAGCAGCACCCGTGTGCTCCTGCTGGGCCACCAAGCACGCGCTGCTTTGCGCGTCCTCGCTGTGGCTGGCCCTGTGCACACCCAGAATGTTTTTGTCTTCCGTAAAGACCTGCTGGGCAAATTAGAGGTGATGACCAGCAATTTAAAAGCATCAAAGCTACCGTGATGCATGCGTGTGGCATCAAAACCACCCGTGTCAAGTTAATGTGCTCCCTCTTGTCTGGGGAAATACTTTGGTTTGAGGTTAAATGACCTGGAGCAGTGGCACTTCCCGCTCAGCCCCACTGAGCATAAACTGAGCTGCTCGGCTCTGCAGCGCGGTGGCGGAAAGGCAGCCTGGCAGCTGCTACCTCCACGTACAAACCCCAAACAGTACAAATCCCAAACACGGGCTTTGGGGTGGGGCTGGGTTTTTGTGTAACGCAGCGCTGTCTTGTTGGCAGGTTGTGGCACACCGCCTGTGCGAGCGAGGAGGGAGAGGTGATCGTCTTTGGGGGCTGTGCCAACAACCTACTTGCCCATTCGAAAGCCGTAAGTTTATGTCGAGCTTTTTCCCTTCCTGTGCAGCCCGGCCCTTCCTGCAGGAGCTGTGATTTCTCAGCGCTCCCGCAGGTTTGAAATGCTCACAGGCAGCAGTGCAAAGTACCGAGGCCTGGCAGAGGTGCATAAACAAAGCTCTGAGGGGAAATGTTTTGCTGCTTTTCTAGAAAACATCGTTATTCAAACAAACCATGACTGGCTGTCCCTCAGGCTTGTGTTTCACTTGGAGCCTGTTCTTATCCCCTGGCTGTTTCTTCAGCTTTGCCCTGTGCCTCTCACCAGGATGTTTTCAGGGAGGGCTGCTGAGAACGGGCTGGACATTGAGGGGCTCTCCAGCTGGAACAGGGGAGCGCTGGGGGCTGTAAAATCCCCCCTGGCTGGAAGGGGCACAGCAGCACCTTCTGGTGGCAGGAGCCGTGGGCAGCAGGTGGCAAACAGGAGCGGTGCAATTCGTGGTGCTCCGTGCCACGGGGTGCAGGCAGGATGGGAGCAGACGTGGAATCATTTAACAACATGCCCCCGTTCCCCTTCAGCTCTTCGTATAAAATGGCCCTTGGGCTGGTTTTTAACCCAGCTGTAGTTCCCTGAGTGCTGATAACCACAGGCGCTGTAGGATTTGGTGAGCAAGTTCATCATCAGCTTGTCTGCTGCCTCTGTGGCTTACATGAACTCTTGCTGTTTGCCGGGGCTCCTTTGTGCACGAGCCTTGGCTTTTTTGGCTCCTGCTGTAATAATGTGAATCCACATCGTCAAACTGCTCCTCTCTCCCTCCAGGCTCACAGTAATGAAATTCTCGTGTTTTCGCTACAGCCAAGATCTCTTGTAAGGTAAGAAGGCAAGGCTTAAATGTTAAACGGTTCTGTCCCCTTCTAAACAAACAGTGCAGGCCTAGTGCCAGAGCTGGTTCTTAGGGTGCTAAAATACTTGAAAACATTTCTTCATCTAAAGATGAAACCACAGCAGGCAAGTATGAGGCTAGAGTGAGATTCAGGTGTATGCATTTGGTGCTGAAGATGAGAACAAGCCCTAACTCACTAGCTGTAAATAATTAGCTTAGTTTGCAGGCCTTGTTCAAATCCACGTTAACAACAGCTGCCTATTCCTTCTCCCCAAGGCTGTGCCTCGAAGCAGTCATTTGCTTTAAGGAGATGTTGGCCAGCTCCTGGAATTGCCTCCCCAAGCACTTGCTGCACAGCGTCAATCAGCGGTTTGGAAGCAACAACACCTCAGGCTCCTAAGCCCTCTGCACTGGCAGTGCGTGGATGAGCAATCCTGAGCTGTAGTAACTGTACCGAGTGTGGCAAGCGTTAACCCTGTATAGATGACGTAGCTGTCCTGTAGGTAGCTGCTTCCCGCCTTTAAGTTGCATGTGAATGGCCTAGAGAGAACCTATTTTTGTGTAAAGATGTTTGCAATAAATGTATTTAATGCAAGTGGAGGTGTATCCTGTGCTTAAGCTTCAGCTAGTTCTGGGTTTGGCCACCTTGAAGTGTTTGTGAGGGCCAGCCCCAAGCAGGGAGAGGAGGTGTGCATGCGTAGGGATAGTTTTGGGGCTGTGCAGGCAGTGCAGAGGCACACCACGGCCGTGGAAGGGGAGCGTGGCTTTAGTCTAGGCTGAGGAGTGCCGTGATGGGCGAGGCCCGTTTTAGTCTACAGCATTAGGAAAGTGCTTAACATACTTTTTGCCACAACCAGTCAAGGTCAGAGCAACAGGATTTGAGAATTGTACGTTATCGGAGTTGGTAAACTGTTGTAAACCTTCAGATGTTAAAGCACCACTACTCTGCTTGTTCCTAGTTTGTTTTTTGAAACTCTTTTATGTCGTGGAACTTCAATTGTGAACCTTAGGTAGCAGATATTCTGCCCTGAGAAGTGTAACTAAAAAGTGCTTGAGCCTGTTGTCAGCTGTGTCAGTAACCCGTGGAGCTCACCTGCAGCCGGCCCAGCCCGAGCCCCCACAGACTGCAGCAGGGTGCAGGGCCGCTGCGAGCAGCTGTGCGAGCTCAGTGCCTGCCGCTGGCAGCTCGGCAGCCCCAGCAGGGGACAGCTGGGCCAAGGAGCAGGCTGTGCTGCTGTGGGGAAGGGGTTAAATCATGTTTAAGCTGTCCTCAAAAAAAAATATATAAATCAATAAACAACTGACTTCTAGAACAAACAATTCCTGTACTGGAGTTCTGTGCTGATTTCTTGTGTAAGCTTTAGCTGCAGCTTCAGGAAGCGCTGAGGGCGGTGCAGACAAGCACCAAGATGCACTTTGAGAGCTTTGGGGGCTGCTGATACAGCAAACGCAGCGTTGTTTTGACCCAGGCTTCAGCTCTTCCCTGTGTGCTGCTCTCCTACGGGGGTGAGAATTACACAGCAGGGAGCAGGGAAATGGCTACAGCTGGAACTGGGCTTCTTATCTCCTGGCAGCTGAGGGTATGTTAGGCAAAAAAATCTGCTTCTGTCTTTCCTCAAGTAAAGCGCTCTGCCCTGAACCTCTCCTGCTCCCACTAGGACCCCAGTCCAGATTAGGAAGAAAGAGAAGAGCAATGCTGTAAATTAGGAGTAAATTAAGGGCTGCCTTTGCCCACAGCTATAGGGAAAGAACACCGAGCTCCCAAATTCAAAGCACAAGAGAAGAGACACCTCGGCAGCACGGCACTGACCCAACGCCAGCAATTTACTCGCACATTTCTCTGCTGTTTATCTCGGTGAGCTGTCAGAGTCCATCCAACCCCCAGTGGAGGAACTGGTCCACGTCTCACTGCCACGGAAGCTGATTTCAGTCAGGGTCACAGCGCTCAGCCCGGGGCTGGCTCTTCCCAGGCTGCAGGTGCAGCTCCTGCCTGCACAGCACCAGTTGGGGGGCAACACCTCCAGCCCCAGGTCACTTCTTCTTCCTGTTCAGCAGGTTGGGTGCGGATACCTTCACTTTACCAGGAATATTTCTTGACAAGTCAGTGTCCTACACAACAAAGATGAGGAATTGAGCGTAACAGTGCTTTTACAAATACCTTCCTCACCCCTGCGAGCATTTCTGAGGCAGGTGCCACGGACCGATGTGCCCGTTTCTGCTGCCCTTCCCCTCAGAATACAGGGCTGACATCAGGCTTCTGGTCTCTGCCCCCAGTTTATTAACGGGAAACTTTTAATGGGTTTCCACGCAGCTTCCACCCCTCGGCTCCATTAGGATGTGGGGGCTGAGTCAGCAAGTCCCTGGACACTGCCTCAAGATCATTACCCATTAGTTGTGGTTTTTCTAGCAGGGTTCCACGACCAGGCAGCGTTAGGGCTGCTGCTTTTCAGTATTTCCTGTCACAGAACAGCCCTGGCTGCCCAGCAACCTGCAGGCATGGACATGAGCTGAGAAATCTGCCCCTGGGGACTGAGAGCCAGGAGGGGCAGCGGCTGGCAGAGCCTCCCCCCCCAAAAAAAAAAAAAGCAATAACTTTTTTTGAAGCATTTACCCCCAAATTGGCACCAGTGGACGTTTTTCTGCTGCTCTTAGACTCATAAAAGGTAAAGTATGTAAAGAAAGTCACCTTGACGCTGCGGAACAGATCCTTTTCTCTTGCAGTAGCTTCTTTGGACTGCATAAAATTATGCAGGGCGATCTTTGCGGCTGTAAAACCACGGGAAAGACTTAAAAACTCTACAAACGTTCTGGTTTCGACAGGTAACGCACCGAGAAGGATGGAATTGCTTAAAATCATTACCTTTTCCTTTCTTTTGGGTGCCTGGCGTGAGCTTGACTTTGTACCTTTGAAAAGAAGAGGGCTCTGTGAGTCAGACAGCAGGCGCCCCTCTGCTGGGCCTTTCCCCCAGGAGGCGCCGCCACTCACTTGTAGTTTGTCATCGCCGTGTAGGGAGCGCAGATGGGCACGGCGAAGAGCAGGATGTCCTCGGGGTGCGGCTGCCCGGTCAGGGAGTCCAGCAAAGCCACGGCCTCCTGCAGGGGCAAAGAACTTCTGGGGAAGCGGGGCAGGAGCAGCACTGGCGCCCGAACCCACCTCTGTCACTGGTGTGGCTGCAGCATCGCCCCTTCCAGCTCAGCTACCAGCTGGAATTGCCCCATCACAGCTCTGGGGCTGCCAGGACGTACTGAATTTAGGTTTCTCACCTTCACTGGTAATTAATTACCAAGCCATGGCTCATTACTGACCAGCTTTGATTGCTAATATCACATCTCAGTGATCTTAGCTTTAAATGGCCCAAAGGGGGCCCCCAAATGCAGTTACATCTTCACGAGGTCACCAAAAGCTTCCCCCTACTGCCAACCGTTACCCTCCTCAGTTAAAAGATTTAAAGAAATGAACTTATTTCCAGCCTTGGGCAACACCCCCAGCCGGTAATTACAGCGCCCTCTGAAACAATTTTACACTTAAACAACCTCCTAACCCTGACATCACGCTGTGTCCTGCAGCCCAGAGCCACCCTGCTGGGGGTGCAAAAGGTCAGAGGCGAAGACGGGGGCGAGCTCCAGTTCCTCCAGTCCCTAATTTCACAGGGGATGTGTGCGATGAGCAGTGTGAGAAATAAAAAGACAGAAGCAAGCTGGGTTCCAGCAGCTTTGGGCACGAAGGGGACTTAAATCAGCAGAACCAAACCCTTCCGAGGGGCTCAGGGTGGGAGCCTCGGTGCCAGCAGCAGCCTGCAGGGCTCCAGGCGTGTCCCTAGAGCGGGGCCCTCCAGCTTCCAGCAGGACCAAGCCCCCTCAGCACGTACAGGAGGTTCAGACGAGAGCATTTACCTCAACTCCTGGCTGATCCTGCTCCTGGTCATCCTGTATACACAGAAAAGGAGACATCAGAGCTGAAACGAGCACACAACTGCTTTTTTCTCCCCAAGTCCCTGGAGAAAATAAATTCTTTTAGCAGCGGGACACAGAAAGCCAAATTTCCACCGCAAAGACAGCTCAACTCATTTGAAAGTGAAGGTAGAAAGAGCGGTTTCGTGTAGGTGGGGGAGGACGATTTCCTTCAAAACTCTCATTAGCTTGGCACATGCCAAACTGGGAGGAGAAATCTGGGCTGTGATTCAGATCCTGACTCACAGCAACAGATCGGGAGAGCTCAGGGACACTTCTGCTGCACCGAGTGGGAGGATCGATTTCTCTGGATCCTCGGCAGCCTGGCGAGCTGCTCCCCAGGCCTCGTTTCGGCTGTGCTGGGAACCCAGCACGCACACACACAGACTGCTGCAGGGCTTTGTGCTGCTGCCTGAAACCGACGGGCTCCCAGAGCGGTGGCATCGGGCACGCTGTTCGCCATCGGTGCCCCAAAAGCAGCGAGAGCTGCACTACGCAGCACCAGGAGGGTCACAAGAGTGGGTGAGAAGGAGCAGCCACACGAGGAGAGGCCAGCACACCGCTCACCTTCTCGTCCTGCTGCTCCTCCAGGGCTGGGTCCTGGGACTCATGCAGCAGGACTCCTCCTGGGAGCACCTCCTTGCCACCGCCAGCACCGCGATGTCCAGACTTGGGTTTCTGCTGTTGCTTTTTCACTGTACTTTCTTTCGTCTTCCCCTTTTTCCCTTTTTTCCCCTTCTCCTCCTTGTTTGAGCCTGCAGACTGCGGTTGCACACGAGAGGTGGTTGGAGCCGGCGCCCTGAGCGCACCAAGGGGGGGGCAGAGCTCCCCTCACTCACCCCCAGCAGCTTCATGATGAGCTCCCGGTCCTCCTCGTCCTGGTCCTTGTACTTCTCCTTCATCTTCTTCATTTTACTCTGGAGAAGAAAACGCAACAATTTTAGGAACGACAGCTTTTGCAGGGCTTTGTAGCCACCCAGAACCAGATGCTGACCCCAGAAGCGTGCTCCTTCCAGGTCTCCCAAAGGTCTTTCAGAGCAATCCCCAGCCACCGAGCTTCACCAAGAGTCTGCAGCTCTCAGGCAGGCAGGGACCACACAGAGAAACCCAGAACTTCTCCCTGTGCGGGAGACGAGCCCACACTTCACGTGGCAACAGCTCAGCTCGGGGGCAGTGCTGCTCCCTGCCTACCTTCTGGCCCCGCTTGATGGGCTGAGGGGCTGGCACACCCTTGGTGGCGTTGGGAGCAGGGGGACGCTGCGGCTCCGGCTCCTTCTGCTTCTCCTCAGGGGGCTCCACGTTCTCGGAGTCATTCTGCTGCTTTTTCTTCTTCATTTCTCTAAGGAGAACAAGGACAGGAGCACCCCGGGGTGACGGCGCCTCGCTGATGAGCCCCCTTCCTCCTCCCAGCTCCCGCTCTCCCACCAGTGCTGGTGAGTCAGCCGGAGCAGGCTGCTCTCCACGGGGGGAACCCACACTTGGAGAAGAACATTTCACAGCCTCCTCCTCAGAGACAGCAGCAACACCAAGCTGAAAAGCTTCCCTCTTGTTCAGGCTCTCCGTAGGGAGGCTTTAGCTGCTGGAGCAGGACCCCCACACGCAAACAATCATCTCCAAAGCTTCCCACCCCCCCCTCAGCTGCTGGCTGACCACTGACAGCTCTGACAGCTGCGGGTTTCCAGGTTTCCTGGTGACGAAGAGCAGGCTGACCCCACAGCCCACTCACAGGGAGGAGGAAACGAGGAGGCGGCGTTCACCTCACCCCAAACACTGAGGCTCTCACCTCCTCTCCTTGGCAGAGAGATGCCTTCGCCCCTGGGACTTGCTGTCACTCTAAGAAGGGAAACACAGTTAGAGCCTACCACGTCCAGCAGCAGCTGCTGCTTTTGCCACATGCCTGGACTGGGGCCTTACCAAGCTGGGTTCTTCCTCCTTGGGGACAATTTTCTGCAGGGATCTGTGGGGAGATCAAAACGGAGCTGGTCAGTGGATGAGGAGCAGCTCAACCCTGCAGGCACCACCACCGGCCAGCCTGGGCACCTTGCTTTCAGCTTTCTAGATCTTAAAATTTCCAGAAAAAGGGCAGTGATGCCGGGATGCAGCTGACAAACAAGCCCTCAGATCCCTGCCAGCTTGCCTCGAAGCACACACGCGGCACAGGCAAAGAGCTCCCTGTGTGCACAGCCCAGATGGGCCACGGCATTCCCTGGGAGAGCTGCCCGCTTCCACCCACCCCATCGTTTTGCCTTCCATCCTCTGAGGAGTTCCATTTCCAGAGGCACGGGGAGATGAGCTCATCTCACGGCCACACGCAGAGCACTAATTCAGCACCAGCTCTGCACAGCAGCCCGTGACTCAGTTTCTTGGGGCTGAATGGCAATTCAGAGGAAAAAAAAAAAAACACAAAAAACAGGGGCAGCCATCTCCCGAGGAGCAAAATCACTGCGTGGGCAGTCACGGGATGCTGAGGCCAGAACGGGGACTAACAAACAGCGGCCAAGGAGCCAGACACCCCCAGCAGGGAGCAGGGAGCTGTGTGTGTGCTTCAGGAAGGGGGGTGCAGAGCAAGCAGCCCACAAAGAAGCGCCTTTTAGCAGGAAATGGCAGGCAGCACGGCAGGATTAGCACGGTACAGGGTTACTGCCCTGCACCCTGACAGCCTGCACCAAAAGAATTGATGGCATCTCATCACAGCCCTGCCCTCGGCAGCATTTTAACAGCGTGGAGATTCCACAGAGGGCCCACGCTGCTGAGAAACGCAGCTGCTTCTTCACTTACCTTTGAGACTGAAGGTGCGACAGGTCGATGGTTGTGTCTGGGTAATCTACCTCTTCTGCCTTCGCTTCACTCTTTGGCTCTGGATGTTCCACTTCATCCTCAGATTCACCATCCTCCTCTTCGGACTCCCCCTCCGGCGCAGGAGGGGTGTTTGCTCTGCCCTGGTCGAGGTCAGCAACGTCCTCATCCCGATTATTCTCAGGCACGGCTTCCACATCTTCCGGTGCTTCCTCACACTCTGCTTTGTCTTCTTCACTGCTGCTGTCCCCTCCTTCTATGGTGCACAGGTGAGGAAAACACAGCTGATGTTAGGAGTGCCTGAGGCAGCCAGGTCTGCTTGTCCTGAGCCCACGTCACACCCACCGTACCGAGCAGCTCCACTTCTTCCGACACCAGCTCACTGGCGCTGCTGGAAACCGTTTCGAGATCCTCATCCTGTACTTTGACCTTCCTCTCCTCTCGGTGCCTCCAAACGCAGCTTTCGTCCACCTACCAACAGGGGCACCTCACGTTAGGCCAGCACCAGCCCCGATAAGGCTCGCCAGCCCACGCAGAGCACACCTGACTCAGCTTCATGCTCTCCCTTGGAACGCTTCCTGCGGTTCCAAGGGCAGAAAACTAAACCAGCACCTTCAGACCTGAGTCTGACAACCTGGAAAGCACAGCTAGCGAGGAGGCAGCTGCACAAGCAGCAGACTCTCCCTAAACACACACATCTCAAACAGCTGATATAAAAATTCAGCAGACAGTAAGGTTTGCTAGTTCGTAACAGGGTCTGTTTGCTTTAAATCAAGACAGGGAAAATGGAAATATGAGGAGAGTAACCTTCAGCAAGACACATTTTATGGGATTTGTCCCAGTGAGGAAAAAAGACTAGAAATTAAGTCTCCCACAGCTCAAAACAAATTGCAAAAGCCAGCAGGATGTGCACAGAGGAAGCAGTACCTTAAACAAGAAGCTAAAGCCCATCATCAGATATGAAGGTGGAAGAAAATTCTTCTTCCCTGAAAAACAAAGGCAGATTCTCATGAAGAGGTTTAACAGCAGCGTTAAACGACGCCTTTTCAAAAATCATCTTTATTAGAGGCTTTAGGCTGCCAGAAATTACACCAAGGCTTGTTCTAGCTCTTGGATGACAACAGGGGAAACACTCAGCTTGCGATCTGCTGTCCAGGGCCCTGGCTAGCAGACGCTGCTGCAGCACCTGGTGCTCCTTACGAACTGCTCGGGACACACTTTGAGAAGATCGGGATCTGCCGGCTGCCACAGAGAGGGGGGCAGCTCAGCTGAATTCCTGCCACTGCGGGACAGCACGGCATCTTCAGACAAAAGGGGTGCCCCAGCACTGGGGGTGCCCAAGGCCAGGCTGGATGGGGCTGGGGGCAGCCTGGGCTGGGGGCAGGGGGCCCTGCCCATGGCAGGGGGCTGGAATTAGATGGATTTTAAGTCTCTGCCAGCCCAAACCAGCCTGTGATTCTGTGAAAATGCCTAATGTCACACGGTTCCTTTGCGTCTCACCTCGGATCATGAAGCTTCCAGTGGTCAGGTATTCTCCTGTAGGTGCAGTTTTAGAAACCTAAAAAGCACGATATGGATTTTATAAAGTGTCTGTAAGAGGAGACCAGCACTGTGCAATAACAGCACTAACAGCAACGTCCAAGCAAGCCACATTTTTAACTTATGGGAACAGCTCTGTAGGAGGACTCTGTACCCAAGGGTTTCCTTCTGCCCTTAGTAGGATATTTTCCTAAGAGATGTTTCAGTTCAATCACACAATGATTTTACAAGTCCTGGGTGAGGACCTGGGCTAGTGAGGCAGTAAGAACACAGAAAGCACCTCGACCTTCAGTTTAACGTGATCTCTCTGCCCTTAGAGTGGAGTTGCTTGGAAGCAGACTGAGACCACAGCTAATGCACAACCTAGAAGCCCAACTGAAAAAAAATAAAAAAGGAAATTCCTCTTTCATTAAAGTTCTTCCTCTCTGGTATCAAGAAGCCAAGCTTGCAATATTTCTTGTCACGGTCACATCAGCTCAGAGGTGACTCCTCCAACCCTGCCCTAAGCGCAGCAGAGCCAGGGAGAACTCAAGGACTGGTATCAGGGAACAGGAATTTCATCCCCATCCATCAGTTCCGCCCCAGAGACGCTCCATCTGCAGCCCCACACCACTTCCTTCGGATGTTCCACCTGCAAGGATCACACACAGGTGTCCTTACCTGGTTGTGGGAGACCCACCAAGCACTGGTGACAACCCGGGCATCCCAGGCAGCGCTGTAACACAAGGCCATCGTGCCTGCCTCCGTCAGGGTCCGCGGCGGAATGGGTTCCCCTGCAACAGTCACAGCCAACACACCAATTAACACAACCACAAACACAACAGATGAGGCTCCCCAGTTTCCACACGCCCCCTGATCCAGCACGTGTGCTTCCCAGGGGCTTTAAACTAAAAGAGGGGAGGTTTAGATGAGATATGAGGAGGAAATTCTTTACTCTGAGGGTGGTGAGGCACTGGAACAGGCTGCCTGGAGAAGCTGGGGATGCCCCATCCCTGGAGGTGTTGAAGGCCAGGCTGGATGGGGCTGGGGGCAGCCTGATTTAGTGGGAGGTGTCCCTGCCAAGGCGGGGGGGTGGAACTAGGGGATCTTTCAGGTCCATTCCAACCCAAACCGTTCTATGATGAGCAGCATCACCAGCTGGTCTTCAGAGCTCCCCAGCAGGAGCTGAAGCCCTGCCACTGCTCCTTTCTCAGCTCTGCAAGGGAGCAGGAGCTGCGCTGCTCACAGCTCAAGGCCAATTTTTGCCACCTCCCAGGACTGGGGCACAGGCAGGTTTGCACAGCTGGTCCCCCGTCAAGTCGGTAACAACTTGATTTTGGAGGCAGCGATGCCCCTCACATCCTAACTGAGCCCTCTGCTGGAGCTGGGTGCCACAGCACGGGGGGAAGGCAGCTCGCAGGGCTGGACGCAGCCACGCAGTGAGGACACCACCAGCCTGCAGGGCCCTGACATCCCTCCAAGCCCCACAACGTACCTGTCGGGTTCTTGATCACACAGCTCGTGGCTCCGTGGAGGTCGGCGTGCACGTATATGTCCCCTGGAAAAGAAGTGACTCGAATCAGTCACGTACGGGGTAATTCCACGGGTTACTAGAGCTAAAGTAAGAAAGGCTCCCAGCTTCAGTGGGAAACAGCCCTTTTGTCTGCAAGGAGCAGGATGGGAAGAGGACCTGGAAGTCTTTTAATCCTCCCCAGCTGCCCCAAGAAGGATCAGCTCTTTTGCTCCTTGACAGACACTTGTCCTGCAGCGCTGGAGGGTCCACTCACCCCCAGCCCTCCAGTGACAACACACACGCAGCCTCCAGGCCTCACCACCACCAAAGCCCCTTTATCTGAGGCTCGAGCTAAGGACAAACCAGGCAGACCTTGCCGTGGTGTTCTCAGACAACTGGAAAACGAGACAGAAAGCTGCTACGCCCCGCTCAGTCATGCTCACCTGGCTTAAGATAGCGCTTCACAATTATCTCGTTCTGCTGCTGATCTCTCCCAGCAATGACAAGGTAATTCTCCGAGCTGATGAACCACAGGAACTTCTCAAACCTGCCAAATTACATCAATCCATGGGGGGAAAAACACATGGGGCTAGCAGAATGTTCCAGAGGTACTTTTTGTGTCAAAGTCTGAGAATACGCAACTTGGTATCTGTTGCTTATAAAAGACACTGCAAATAGTGTCATTACCATTGGCATGCCTGTGGCACGGAAACAAGACATGGTACAAATATAACATCGCTGCCAACGGTATTTTGAGATGAAATAAATACTGTCACCACCAAGTCCAGCTGCCTCCTATTTATTTTAACAATTTACTTATTAGACTATAAAAAGCTTCGTTGAAACATTTTTGATCTACTGTTACTATTTCACAGATGCTGAGCTGCCAGAAAGTAACAGCCAAGTTCCCCAGTTTTACTAAACCCATCTTCCCAGCTTTGTTAAAAGCCAGAAACTCAGCTAAATTTTAAGTCCAGCTCCACTGAAAGGAACTTTTCCAGACAAAGGATCTAACGGGATCAAGCCAACAACTTAAAGCAGCAGCTGTAAAGAGACTCGATACGAGGTGCAGAGTTTAGCTCCACTTCTCAGCCAGGGAAGTCAGCCTGACGCAGCTGTTTTAAATTGATGCACGCTCACAACATGTTAGACAACAACAAAACTGTACTTGCCAATAGACCTTCCTTGCTTTCTGAATGGTGGTAACTGTCTGAACTTCCTTCAGCGTCTGCTTCGTCTTCTTCTCAGCTGATTTAAACGCCTGTTTAGACAGAAAGCATGACCCTGATCAGTCAGCACAGGAATCATAAAATTGCTAACCAAACAGCAGGAAAGATGGGAGAAGTTTCTCTATTATTATTTTTTTTTTCCCCAGAGTGCAGGCTCCACATACAGCTGTTCAGCAGCCCGCATTCCCTTCAGGCACAAAAGCACATCTAAAATCTTCATAAACCTCTGCCCCACATAAGTGGCCCCTGAGAAGATGATCAGCTATCTGATCATACGGATTTCCACTGATTTTCCACCCCTGCCTCTGCAATTACTGGTTTGTCAGTACCTTCACCGGGCACTTGTCTGAAGTGTTCATAATGCTAACAAAATAATACAGCAGAGGGCTTCAATCCTATATTTAGTCACCTTAAGTGCTTAAAAATGAAACAAATTTGCTTGTTTTTTTTTTCCCTACCTTTCACGTCTCATTAGGACTACCTCGACTACATCACGATTTTCCACCTATCAGTGACAGAGACTTTGCTTTTAATTATCATCTAAAAATGAGGAAAAAAAAATACCTTTTCTGCAGCTTCTACTGTCTTCTGCGTTTTCTTAGCTGCATGTCTCTTGTGATCATAGTACCTGCAAAAGAGAAGCTTGTTTATGATTTAACATGCTGGGATTTCTAATATTTTTAGGACGTATTTCTCAGGGTTCTTTACATTTGTAAAGAAGTTCGGTTCTGACAAAGTATTTCTAGCTCAGATCTTTCGTTTGGCCTTTCCCTGAGAAAAGCAACCAAATGGTGAAACTTCCCTTCTGAGAGTGAAGGAACGCGGTGTTTGCACTGCTGTGTGACAAGAAGCAGCCACTCTGTGTCACTGTGCAGAACCGTACTCAAAATTAAAGCGCTGCAATAGCTGGAGAGCAGCCACAACACTGAGATAACAGTTTTGGACCAGGAAAATGCGCATCCTAGACTCAGGGCACCTACCCACTTCCATTGTTATTTTTACAAAGCTATGCACAGAGCCTTTCCTATGATGTTATCACCACCAACTGAAGGCACGCAGAAAATTTCTACTAGCAAAGCACAGTTTGCTGTAAGCCTTACTTTTTGGCATTGGCATACGCAGACAAACTGAGATCAACATCGACCAGTGACGGTTTGTTTTTCTGAGGCTTCTTCAACTGCTTGTTTTTATTTTTCTTCTTTTTCCCCTTTGGCTCTTCTGTTTCTTCTTTCACTAAATCAGCCTCCTCCTCCTCTTCTTCCTCTTCAGATAACACGTACGGGTTCCTAAAAAAACACGACATCATGTGATTGAGATAAGAGAAACAGTTGGTTTTCAACCATAGTGCAATGCATTTTTACTTCTAGTCTCTCATGAGGACTGGAAATGGCCTAAAGAACCCTTTTCACTACAAAAACATTTTCACCATGCAGCCACAGGAAGGCTCCAGGATGCAACGCACGCAGGTTTGTATCTTAGAGTAAACCAGACTTTGGAGAAAAAAGGAAACAAAAGCACAAAATAAAGAGCTCGCATTTCCCAATCCAAGGAAGTGACATTTTCCAAGGCAGCTTTTTCTATCAAAAGACACACATCCACGCTACCAATCTAACGAAAAGGCCAAACTTAAAGAACAAGTCTGAAGATCTACTTGCATGAAGTAAAGAAACGCACAACATTATGCCTGATCACATGAAAAGAGAGCAGTTGTGCTGTCACAGTGACTCAGGGAACGGCACAGCAGTGCACTGGTTTAAAACCTTTAAAAAAAAAAAAAAATCAGAATTGCAGAATCCCAGCATGGCTGAGGTTGAAAGGGACTCTGGAGGTCACCTGGGCCAACCTCCCCACTCAGGCAGGGCCCAAAATATCCATGCCATTGTTTTTAAGCAGTTACGCTGAGCACACATCAGATGGATTTGTATTTGCTTCTCACTAGTACATTAAATCCTGCTCTACCTGGCTATACTAAGTCTGCGTAGCAAAAGGCAGTGGAGGAGCATAAAATAATGTGCTTCATAAAGGGAAAGACATCTCCACAGTCTCCTGTACTGCGGAAGCATGATTCAACAACTGGGGGACTGACTGAGCTGGCCGATCAGCGCAGTGATCGTTACTGCTCATGAGACAGACAGAGATCACAGCTGCAAACAGAGACCTCGCTCCTGAAAGTGAGTTTACTTCACATAGCAACATTTTTGAAAATGAGGTAATTAAAAATTCGTAAATTAACTTTGCAGCTTTATAGCTGTCATACCTGAAGTTCTAGCTACAAAAAATAAATTCTAACTTTTTTTTTTTTTTAATCTCTGGAATCATGACACAGCGTCAAATCTGTTTTCTAAAAACACTCCAGATACCATCTCACTGCCTGCTCTCTCGTCAGGACTTCCACAGAGATGAGCATCAAAACTTGCAGCTCACAACAGCTGCAGCCTCGAGCTGTCATCCTTTCAGTGGACTGCCTCCGCCATCGAAAGGGGCAGGATCTCACATGAATTTTAGGTGGAAGCAGAATAAAACGTACACAGTTAACTGCTGAGCAATACAACTGTTGGGACCTATACTGCTGCTTTTAGGACATCTTCCAATATTTTAGGATATAGTCAGCCAGACTAAAAATACCACAACAAAAGCTATTACAGTAACCAAATTATTATTTTTGAAAGCAAAAAAGAAAGCCCACTGAAATGTGTTCTCTTCACAATGTTGTCAAGAAAATGCCAGTAACAATTCAGTAAAGAAAAGTTTTATTCAGTAAAGAAAACTTCAGTAACAATTCCTAAGCTAAAGAGATGGTGGGAGTGCAACCCCCAGCACGCAGTCAGTCCTACTCACACTTGGTACACGTGCTCTGCAATGTACTCACCTCAGCAGCATCGTGATGTGATTTGTCTGAAGCTTTAATTCCTTGATTGCACTTGCAACAGGGTCCCCCTGTGCCTGAGCTTCCTTAACGATCGTTCCAATCTCTGTCCAGTCTATCTGGTTGGCCAACGCGCTACGGACCACCTGGATGGCTCGGTCAACGATCTCCAAGTTCATCTCTATAAGCTCTCCTTTGATCTTATCAACTTCCTTAAGGTAAGAAAGAAATTTACACCCATTGAAGCTAAACACCTACTAGGCAATATTTTAAAAAAGTAATAGTAGTAATTAATATTGAGACAGAATTCAAAAATGGCAGAGAACTGATCACATGAGGCAATAGCCAACTTTTGTCTTGCAAGCAGAGCTGCACAAGCAAACTTTGGCAAGAGAGGTACAGAGCATTTGTAGGGGAGCAGAGACCCACTGGGTCTCTTTCTTAAAAAAACATCATGCATCTTTGTTAAAAAAAATCCCAGTCTTACCTGAGCTTGCTGAAGAGCTTCTAGCCTGTTCTCGTGATCCCTGCGGACATTTTCAAGTTTCTTCAGTGCTTGTTTTTCCTTTCAAAGACAAGTAAAATGGAAAAATATTATATCTATACATATGTGACATCATCTCATCATCTAATCCCTGTGAGACACCCAGTACAGCATTCCAACAAAGAAAAACACAACGGCATGAGACACAAAGTTTCCAAAATACTGTTGTTACTTCAACTTTGCATACAGGCAATTGCTGCATTACGCAGTTTGAAATCTGTACCACATCATCTCCGTACCACAAATAAGTAACCACCACCTTCCACACCCCAAGCTACAGAGACCAAGGGCCCTAAAGAAGCATTTGAAGCTCAGAGAGACACCTCAGCTGTTCCACCCCGGGTGAGAGCATACCTGCTGCAAGGCTTTCAGGTCAATTTTCTGTCCCTCTAGCTTGGAGTAGAATTCATCTGCTGCCTACAAGAGAAAAGCAGTTTTAAAAATCTCCAAGTTGCACTGACTGATGCCAGCAACAAGCAGGCAGAGGAGGTTTTCCTCAAGAGCTGACTGCAAAGCACTAAGAAGAGACATGCTAAAACGGGGTTCAAAAACTTCCTCCATTTCACCTTTGCCTGAGATGAGTTCAGCAAGGCACTCTAGGTTATGTCTCACTACAAACAGTGGGCCACACACACAACAGAAAACAGCTGGCCAACCTGGACACTCATTTTTTTGTTAAGAAATTATTAAAAGGAACCTGCTGTTTCATACAGTGTGCAGTCATTTAATCTGCAGAGCAATTCTAGACCTGTGTGCCCTGAATCTCTGCTGCTTCAATAGGTCAGTTCAAAAAAAACAATACAGAAATCCTAGAAACTAAGCCTAAGAACCGTCCCTGATGGGATGCTCCTGTTGCCAAACACTGATTAAAACAAAAGGAGAGGAAGGTTTTAAGGCTGCTTAGACCGTCAGTGCTGTGAAGGAGATGACAGAAATTCAGCCAGGAAGCAGGGCAGGAAAGTAACACGGGAACTCTGAAGATCAAGGTTAGGAACACGCAGTTAATGATTCCAGATAATGTTAACAAGGACCAGGAAGGACAACACTCAAGGAAACACTAAACCAGATGCCTCGGGCTTTCAAAGGGGTCGCTGCGGTGAAAGCTCATCTCCGGTGAGAGCTCAGCATCTGAACTCTCCACTAACAAAACGTTTGGCTGTCACCAGTCCTGGTCAACAGCTTGGTGTGTTCCATGCACACCCAAATTCAGTGCCACGTGCCATCATTTCAGCTGCAGGACCTACTAACCAAGCCAGCAAAGACAGCACCACTCAACAGCAGCCTAAAGGCCCTGTTTTACTCGGCCTTCTATGTGTAAAACTTCTACCCATAAAATTAATCACCTCTTCCAAGCTCTGTGTTTTCACTATCAACTTTTGCACCGCTTTTTAATTACTCTTTTTAGCATCAGTCAATTAAAGCACTTAAGTACAGCATCAGCAAAAGCACTGTACCTTATTGAATGAGTCAAATTCCAAGTACGGACATTTTGAATGTTGAGAAAACAAGAAAGGATGAAATTCCTCATATCTGTAAAATACACATTTGATATTATCACCTGAAAACTAATTTAGGTTATGCAGACTAGTAAAAAAGGAAATAAACACTTCAGATATTTACGTGTAGATATCTTCTGCGGGTTTATCTGGTTCCAGGCTCGGCTTTTTCTCCTTTTTCTGGATAATATAACCCTAAAGGAATGGATAAATATGACATCAGCATTTGTCTTTGAAAAGGATCCCATTTTATCTTGGCAAAGCAGCCAGTTTCAGGTGCTGACCTACTGATCAGCACGAGACAGTACTTCACTCTAGCTGGGAGACTTTATGGTAGAAGCAATGTGACAACGTGACATCTTATTCCCCCAAAAAAGGTGAACTTAGGAACCTCAGAACTGCCCAAGTTGAGCGGTGCAGTCGATAGACCAGAAGGAAGGGAAGCCATCCAAAGGGATCTGGACAAGCTTGAGAAGTGAGCCCACATGAACCCAGTGAGGTTCACCAAGTCCAAGTTCAAGGTGCTGCACCTGGGTCAGGGCAATGGTTTTAAACTAAGAGGGGAGATTTAGATTCGACGTTAGGAAGAAATCTTTCACTCGGAGGGTGGTGAGGCCCTGGCACAGGCTGCCCAGAGAAGCTGTGGCTGCCCCATCCCTGGAGGTGTCCACAACCAGGTTGGAAGAGGCCCTGGGCAACCTGATGTAGCGGGAGGTGTCCCTGCCCATGGCAGAGGGGCTGGAACTAGGTGGTCTTTAAGGCCCCTTCCAACCCCAGACATTTTGTGAATCCACCCTACAAATTAGCACACAAATGCAGGGCTGACAGGCAGAAAAGCGTTACCTACCATCAGAGCACAAGTGCAGTTTTCCTAGGACCTACATCACCTGCTCATAAATCATTTAATTGCTGTACATTCTGTGCAAGGAGGTCGTTTGTATTACCCAACACCACCAGGAGCACAAGCTCCCAGAACAAAACCTGAAGCTGATAACCCCAGAACGGGCACGTTGTGAACAATAACTGCCCACTAGTTTAATTCTGCAGTTCCTGCGTGACTGCTAACCAAGTTGCCCAGCTGAGACCCACCTTTCCGCTGAAGTCATCCGTTAGTGCCATATATTCTTCAGCTTTTTCCAAAGCAGTGAGTATTTTTTCAATATTTTCTAAAGAGAGAGGGGGGAGGAGAGGAATATTTTAAGACACCTAGAACAGAAAGATATTGTTACATAAACCTAGCACAACAGCAAATCAAAAGACCCAGGCATCAGCTCTTCTAAGTGCCTGGAGCAGCCTGTCCGACCTAACCATGTCCATGACAAGCTCCAGCTGTGGCCCCGTCAGACAGTCTAAGAGTAGGATCCCAGTATGGCTCAAAAATAAAACTGCAGATATCCTGCACCCTGTTTTTAGTAATTGTTTCAGTAATTGCTTCAGCAATTACTATTCATTCTAAACAGGAGCCTCAGTACACATTTTATGTTTGGAAGGCGTTCTTTTTTTAAATATATATATATGCACTTTAAAGACATATTTCAAGTTCCATGAAGGAAGACCATACGAATGCTAGCAGTTTATAAAATAAAACTGCAGAGAAAAGCATAAACCAGTTCCTGCAAGCTGTTTGCTATAAAGTCGATTTGTTACAGCACCATAAAGCAGTACAAAGTAAAAAATCTCTTTGATTTATGGCAAATATAAAGGACATTAGATTTTTCTGTAGTCTTATTTTTCTTTTCTGACTTTGAAATTTTGCAATAAATGTAAAGCCCCTGCTTTATCAAATCCCCACCATGTCTGTTATAGCCAAAGGAAGACTTTGATGCCAACTCCTCCCTATGGAATTCTTGTAAAATATCCCTTTACCTAGCCAGAGTTCACCTGATGTTTAAGGCAGTGCCTCATAAAACCACTGAGACTATAGGAGGAGTCTTACATTCTATTTCAAGAGTTTTAATATGAAGTAGATTGGTCCCAACCTAAGAACATTACAGCATATAACCGTGTGGTCAGAAGTACAGGTTTAAGGATTACTCATCTCTTTGAAAAGAATACTACCCAGACATGACAATGACCAAATATGTACAGCCTCTAAAACATTATTTTCTACGTACCTTTATTTTCCAGATTTTGATCTATTTTGACAGAACCAGAAAACCCAGCTTCTATAAGGCAATGCTCAATGAGGGTGGCTCCATACGCTACAAGAAAAAAAAATTTAAAAAACTCTTTTATCGAGGTGATTCTCCATGAAAACTGTGTTCACAATAAAATCATAAGAAGTGTTTCAACAATCTACAGCCAGGAAACTACAGTCACAATCCTTAGAGAGACCAGGGAGAGCAAAGGCATCGTGGTCCTGAATTCAGAAGGCAGGATCCATGGCAAGCAGGTTATCAGGACTCTCGCAGTGGCTCTCAGAAATGCTCACTGGTGGGCAGAGCTGACAGGTCTCAGCTTATGGTGTGAGCTTTTACAAACTCAGGGATGCTTAGGTTCATCTGGAAGTGGGAAAGGTCGAGGACTGAATGAGGATATTCAGGAGGGCTGGGCTTCACGTTGGCCTAAACAAAATAAAGCCTTTAAAAATTTAAAAGGAGGTAGGAAAAGAACTGAGGAGTGTAGGAAACCCGGTAAGGGTGGAAAACCACCTGGTCTGGGACAAGGGAGCACAAAGGGTGAAGTCATACAGGCTGTGCAGCTTCAAGGAAAGAAGTGGGAAAAAGCTGTCAAAGCTAACGGTGAAACTTGAGTGGCAGCGGAAACAGATGGAGCCCCGTTTGAACAGGGTGCAGAGAAGCAGCAAATGAAAACAGATACAAGATCCTCCTCTAAGATGTTTTAAGACAAAGAAACAAGCTGGGCCCTTGGAAAAGCACCTTTAACTGAGGACTGGCAAAAAAGAAATGAGGAAAGATGACGATCACTGAGACAAGGCAGCACCAAGCTTAGGATGATGCACGTGGCCTCACAGAAGGTGACCCCAACAGGCAGTGGGACAGCCAAGAGCCCATGAAGGCAGGGCACAGAACGGCTAAATCAGATTTCAGCCACCCAGTCTGCCCAGCTGGATGCCACACCAGGCTACAAGGTCGACAAGAACATTATAGACATCGTTACCAACTGTTTAATGGCATAGGTAGTCAGAGAGCTTCTCTCGTTAACCCACAGAATCTGAATGAAATACCACTGTTAAAGAGCTACACGGTAAGAGACAAAACACACTTGAATTCAACATCCACACCAGCACAAACTGGTCTTAAAACTTTTCTATTCTCAACTCTTTTTAGCCTAAAGCCTAGAACTAGCAGAGCTTTGTACTAGATACAGAAGAGGGAGCGCAGTTCTGCATTTTGCCTAATAAATTTACCAGACTGTTAAAAAGACACAAAGACACAGGAGGTCAAACAGATCCAGTCTATTCAGATCTCCAGAAAACATTTAGCAAAGCTCATCCCAAACCTCTCAGAGATGACGAGATGCCATCAAGTAACAGACCAGCCCCTTCCTGGCTGGAAGTCAGGAACCAGAGAGGAGGCCCAGGCTGTCAGCTCCCTCCAGGAGGGAAGCAGAGTTCTGCAGGGAGCTACGCTAGGGCCCGCGCTGCTCCGTGTGCCCCTGAACAAAGCCCAGTGACAAAGCAAATTCTGCCTAAGCAAGAAAGACCACAGTAAGCCGTGAAGAACTGGAGGAGACAAACACTGGTGATTAAAGAACTGAGAGAGAAACTCACTGTAAAACAACACAAATTGATGTACGTGAGGAAAGACAGTCCTGCTTTTCCATGTGCAGCACCAGAATCCAACCAACATTTCTGCTTGGGAGCAAGAACAACAGATGGCTCTGCAACAAACTCCACTGTCAGTGAACATAAAAACATCAAGCTGTGTGTTGGGAACTTTTGGGAAAGGAACAGCAAGTGGAACGAGGGAAACCATGCCACAGCACGAACCTGTGGAGCTCTGCCACTTTGAATGTTAGGTACGCTTTTATCTACCCTGTTTTAAAACAGGTAGAGCTAGAAAAAGTGAAGAGAAGGACAAGTATCAGAGGCTTGGAACAGATTCTGTACAAGACTCAGAAGGCTAAACAGTAAGAGCTGGTCAGCCTAGAAACAACCAGGACATAAAATGAGTGGTGCAGAATTCGTAAATAGCAGCTGTTCACCTTCTCCTCAAATGCAATAGTAGAGCATCAAGTTAAATTGAAGAGATCAGCTTAAAAAAAAAAGGAGATGACTTTTCATGTGGTATGAAAGCAAGTGCAAGTCCGCACCACAGGACACTGCAGAAGTTCATACAGGCTCAAAAAGAGATTGGGTAAACGTATGGAAGACAAATCCAACCCAAGCTATTAAATGCAAGGATGCCTGCTGGTCAGTGCTGCCTAGAAGTCTCTAAAACATAAAAGTACTGGGACTGAGAGGCTGTTCTGGGGAAATAGCAGTGTTTCTTTTAGGGCTACAGGCTAAGGACCAGGCTGCTGACCAAGCCCCAGCCCGAGTTTAAGCTGACTGAGTAAGATGTGAGGAACTGCAGAACACAACATCAGAAACCCCTGGACACAAGAGCTCCCAGCATGGGAAGCACAGTAAGTTGCACTGAAACCCAGAGGGATGGTCGGGTTTCACAGGTGGTTAAGGAAGAGGTGTGAGAAAAGGCCAAGCTCACAGGAGGGAAGAATCACAGCCCTTTTAGAGAGCAGAACCTCACCAGGCCACCAGTGCCTGAGCAACCAGATCAGTGACGCTGTAAGGCCGAGGCTACCTAGATCACAGCACCAGATTTGGGTAAAGATATCACAAAACTGGGACCAGTGGGAGGAAGCAGTTGGCAGCAGGTTGTTTATTTAGGAGAAGGCCACAGTAGAAAAGGAAAAGAACAACGGTGGTTAAAAAGGGGAATCAAGAAATGGGAAAGCAATACTTCGGTCTGCAAATCAGAGCATTTAAGCTGCTCAGGGGTGTCTGCCAGGCACCCTGCATCAACAGAATCAGCAGAATAAAACAAACTTGTTCTCACCACGTCACACCAGTCACATCTATTCTGTGCTCAGGAGAACTGGGGCACAGGGTGCTCTGCCTGCCCACCAGAGAACACCCAGACAGACAGATTAATCGTGCTGGTTTTACCACAGCAGTACTGGTTGTGGGACTGGCATCCCCCAGCCACTTCCTAGCATCCCTGCCCCGCCTGTACATGTACCACCTCCTGGTCAGTACCACCACCGACAGGATGCTGGGCAAAATGCACCACATCAAAGCTCCAAGAGAGCTGTTCTCAGGCCTTCATCCCTGCAGGATCACAGCAAGGCTCATTGTGCAGCTTGCTTTGAATCAAAAACAACAACAAAAAAATCTGTTTTCAAAGGCTTCATTTTTTGTTGTTTTTCAAACACACATAAAAGCAGGCTGTCACCAACAACCTCAAAAAATGAAGACAGCTTGAAGTTACTCAAATATTCAGTATCATCAAAACAGGACAGATATTGCCCCCATTTCATTTCCAAGTGAAACAGAATTACTTACGAAGATGCGGGTTAAGAACCCTCTTCAACTGCTCCCCCTTGGGTGCATTTGATATTATTTCAGTTAACCTGCGAAAGATAAAAAAGAGTTGCAAGAACAACGGGTTTTAAGATCACGCTGTATTGCTTAGAAGCAACAAAACATTTTCAGTATTAGAAGAAATGCAAAATGTCTGCGGTACGTGAAAAGAATACCCACAGATAGAGTACTTTTTGCACAGTAATTGGGGTTTATTCCAACACATAACGCCACCTAAAAGCAGCTACCTTTCCACGGTTGGCAGAGGTGCAGGTGCTTTTGCGCTGTCCACCGGGTATCGCTCCCGAACCGCAAACCTGACATCATCTGCTTCGTCCGTGCGAAATCTCAGGATGTTCAAGATGAGGTATTCGTGGTCTGTCAGGACGATGTTGCCCTGCAAGAACACCCCAGGGGACCATCAGCCAAGGCCGTGCTCGAGCGCTCGCTTGCAGGGGACGCGCGTGGAGCCTCGCACTCACCCTGTCGTACAGCTCGATGATGAGGTGATAAGCAGCCTCGTTGCTCCCAAACTGGAAGTCCACGATTCTGTCTATACCCAGCTGCTTCACGCTGACCAGCCTTCTGGTTTTCAAATGCTTACGGCACTGCCAAGAGCAGAGAGCATCTGTCAGACGATGCAAAGGGCCCTGCTTGTGATGTTTTACGCTGAAATATGTTGGTTTTCTAAGCTATTGATCCCTGCTACAACACCGACCGCTTCTTTCTGAATACAAATACTGGAAAGACAAAAATCCCAATCCCAATGATACAAAAGTAAGGCAGCTCTTAGGAAAAATAATATCACCTTGATATTTATAGATAATACAATTGTTCCAGGTTCTTACATTAAGTGATTTTTGCCATTAAAACTGCTGTTTTTTCAGCCATTATTCAAAGTAAAGTCATCTATGTCACCTCAACAAGCGAGCAGTTAGTTAAAGTCCAAAGACTTTGTATTACAAAGAGATTCAGGATTAACCCTGCATCAACAAAGGACATGGAAAGCCTCCCAAGAGCATCTTTGGGGAGCCATTTCAGTGAGGCCACATCCAGAGGTGGCAAGCTACACAGACCTGACCTGTGAGACAGCCCTTGGGCTGCGTTCCCACAGACCTACCTAGAGGAATGCAGCCCAACAGCTTGCCCCAAGATCTGAACCCCCAGAGTCTGGCAGAGCGAACAGAAGGACTCTATTAACGCAGCGTGCTGTGCCCAGGACCTACACGTTTGGACACTCCAACTGGAATGACAAGGACTTCACTGCAGCAAATTCTGAAAGGTCTGGGTGGCACCAAAACTGTTCTGCAGGTTAACACCAGTCTTCATAAACGTACACACTCGTTGTTTTGGGTGCTGAGAATCAACAACGTGATCCTACAGCCACATGTGCTGCTTCTTCACCTTCAGCCACCTGCCTGATCAGGATCCACCAGGCAAAACCTTTCAGTATTTTCTTGTCTCTGAGGACAGCACATTAATGCTGCTTTCTTTAACCACTTTCTTTTTAAAACGAAACCGCAGGTTGGTTTACCTTCATTGCAAAGCTGGATGGCATCATGTTTTTTGGCCATTCGAATTCCGTCGTGTGAATCCGTATCCCAGACTCAACCAGCAGCGTGGCCTTGCAGTCGGGTCTGTTACCAAAACACAGATTTACCACTTGGTACCTGAACAGCCACCTCGTGCTACACACCAGGCTGCACTGGGATGAGACCAAAGCACCACAGGCAGGAGCGCATCACCTGCAAAAAACACTCACCAAAACCACTGGAATCCATCAAACAGTGCCGCAGCCACGCTGACAGCAAAAGGATGCCCACGTGTTAAGTTTACAGACAAAGGGCCAAGAAAAATGGTTTTGGAGTCAGAAATTCCCCAGTGCAACTGGAGGCAAGGAGGTGATGCTGGGCCCAGGTGAGACACGATGCAGCGGACAGGCTGGGGACAGCAGCGTGCCATCCCCACCACCTGGCCTGGGCATTGCTATCACCGCAGAACTGAGGCTCTGCCCTCCTGAACGCCTCTCCTACTTCCCCACAGAAAGAAATGGGGATGGCTGCGTGCTTTTAGGACAACTCCTGGGGCCTTCTCTACCTTTGCTGCAGCATTTTGCTTGTTTCACAACCCTATGTATGCTACCCCCGGGGCCTTCCAGAGTAAGAGTTACCGAGTTTTAGCAGAAAATGACAGGATTCCGCTGAAAACTGGTCAGAAAAGCGAAACACCTGCCAGCAGCAACGCCGTATGTACAAAGAGCACAATTTCCATACATACAGCGACCGGGTGAGGGGAGTTACAGCGATTCTTACTTCTGCAGCCGGATGAGATAGGTCTTGTTGTCCACATCGTAAACATTGCTCACTCTCATTCCCAGCAGGCTGCCAAAAAAAAAACAAAAAAACAAAAAAACAACAAACACGGCCGCGTTACGAGCACAACCCCACACAGCCCCACACAGCCCCACACGGAACCATGCCGGCGCCTCAGGCAGCGGCGGGGCTGGGGGGGCACGGGCTGCCCGGGCAGGGTCTGGGGGCCCCACGCAGCCCTCCCGGGGGCCCCACGCAGCCCTCCCGGTGCCCCCCCGGAGCCCTCCCGGTGCCGTGTGTCCCCCCCCGGTGCCGTACCTGCGGCGGAGCTCGGCGAGCAGCGCACGGATGTCGATGGTGCCGAAGCGGCCCTTCATGGCGCCGCCGGCCCGGCCCGGCCCGGCCCGGCCCGCTGCGCATGCGCCGCCGCCTCACGGAGCTCCAGGGGGCGGGCGAGCCCCGGGGGAAAAACGGTGCGGGCGGGCCCGGCAAAGAAACACAGAAAAATAAACACAGAAGCATCACAGAATCACAGAATTTCTAGGTTGGAAGAGACCTCGAGATGATCGAGTCCAACCTCTGACCTAACACTAACAGTCCTCCACTAAACCATATCGCTAAGCTCTACATCTAAACGTCTTTTAAAGACCTCCAGGGATGGTGACTCCATCACTTCCCTGGGCAGCAAAAGGAGCCCGCGTCTCTCTGTGTTGCCCAGGCTACGCTGCAGTGGCTATTCACAGGCGCGATCCCGCTACTGACCGGCACGGGAGTTTTGACCTGCTCCGTTTCCGACCTGGGCCGGTTCACCCCTCCTTAGGCAACCTGGTGTGCCCCGGCTCCCCGGGGCTCACCATATTGATGCCGGCCTTAGCGCGGACGCCCGCTCGGCATAGCGCACTGCAGCCCAGAACTCCTGGGCTCAAGCGATCCGACGGGCTCAGCCTCCCGAGCAGCTGGGACTACAGGCGTGCGCCACCGCGCCCGGCCACCGCTGCCCCACGTTCCCCTCAGCCTCGAAGGGAAAATGGTGCCCCCAGCCCCTCAGGATGTCCGCAGCAGGGCGTCCTCTCCCTCACAGAGCCGCTTGTTAATCCATGTGTTGTCTCCCAGAAGTTCAGCCGTTAGCCAAATAGAATCATGGAATCATTAAAGTTGGAAAAGCCCTCCAAAATCACCTGCTCCAACCACCCCTTACCACCACTGTCACCACTAACCCACATCCCCAAGCACCACGTCCCCAAGCACCACATCCAACCTCTCCTCAAACACCCCCAGGGACAGTGACTCCACCACCTCCCTGGGCAACCCGTCCCAATGCCTGCCTGCTCTTGCTGAGGAGAAATTTCTCCTCATTTCCAACATGAACCTGCCCTGGTGCAACTTGAAGCCATTCCCTCTGGTGCAATAACTAGTTATATGTGAGAAGAGGCCAACCCCCAGCTCCCCACACCTTCCTTTCAGGTAGTGAAAACTGGAAGGACCCCAAACTCTCACAGGGGAAATGCAAACAACCCTAACAAAGTAAAATAAAATAGAATAAAATAAAATAATAGAACAGAATAAAATAAAATAAAATAAAATAAAATAAAATAAAATAAAATAAAATAAAATAAAATAAAATAAAATAAAATAAAATAAAATAAAATAAAAATAAAATGTTTGGAGTGATAGCTATAAAAACAGAAAAACCAGCGATACACCATTTTCCAGTCTGCCCCCCCAGCAACAAGCTGGCTGCACTCCTAGAGCTCTGCCCCACTGAGCCCTGAGGAAGGCACTCCATGGGCCAGCCGGGCACTGCCCAGGGCTGGAGGGGCTCTGAGCTGCCCCAAAGGAAGTAAATCCTATCTGTACACCCTCTGCCTCCTTGGCACAGGCCTGGGTTCATTGCCTCTCGCACAACCATTTGGGGTCATGCTGCCAGTGCTTCGCTGCAGGATCTAGCTGGGGGCTAGCGGAGGATCAGCAGCATCTCCTTCATCAGCAAATTTCTTTAAAATCCTTCTAAGTCCTCCTAAAATCCTTCTCCTCCCCCTTTTAGAGATGCCTGTTTTTCCCCCTCTGTTCCTCTCTTCCCTTTCAGAAAGCCCCCTGTGTGACATACCCCGCTCCCCTCTCCTGGTTGGGACTCCCCAGTGTGTCAGTGCGGCTCATGCCGCAGCGTTCCCAAATCAAATCCCAATCCCTTGCTGCCCATTCAGGCATCCTGAGGGCACAAAAGGAGGCTGGGTCCCGCTGTCTTGCCCAGGCTGCACTGCAGGGTCTGTTCACAGGCGCGATCCCGCTACTGATCAGCACAGGAGCTTTGACCTGCTCCGTTTCCGACCTGGGCCGGTTCACCCCTCCTTAGGCGACCTGGTGCCCCCCAGCTCCCCGGAGGACACCATATCGATGCCGACCTTAGCGCGGACGCCCGCTCGGCACAGCGCCCTGCAGCCCAGAACCCCCGGGCTCAAGCCGTCCGCCAGCCTCAGCCTCCCCGGCGCTTGGATTACAGGCACAAGCCACCGTGCCCGGCTGGTTTCCAGCCTTTTGCAGATTCCTCCACATCCATCCTGTACGGGCTCTGCTTGGCCACACAGTGGCAGTGGGGAACTGAGAGACAGGCCTTGTGCTGCTTGTATTCTATGATTGAAAATGGATGGAGGGATTTTTAATCATAAAGTACACAGGACAGACATTTCTGAGCCCAAGTAGGTTTAAGCAGCTGAGAAAGCCCAGAGTTCTCATTTTGAGCCAGAAGAGGCACGTCGTGATGCTCTGCTTTCATTTTAAGCCAAAATAAGCACGTTGGGGAGCTCTGTCTCCAGGACAGCTCAATATGCTTCATTTACTAACAGAGGGAGAGGGGATAAGAGTTGTCCCACTCCCCGCTTTCTCTTACAGAGAAAGGCTTCTCGATTCATTTCCTGAGAGTGAGAAGCTCAGAGCCGAGGACACAAATGAGCTGTGACAGCAAATACCCAAGGGAGGAGGCTAATGAGACGCTCCTGGGAGCCTGGAATCAGCGTGGAGCAGGCTGCCTAACCTGACTGTGCTCAAGGGACATTTGCTGACTTGCAGGTCTGCAGGGTCTCTGAGATGGAAACATGATGGGAAATTCTACTGCCTGGGATTTCCCACGTTTATAGTCAAATTTATTTGGATCCAAAGGTTTGGCTGAGTCCTGAACTGTGACCCTTCACTGCTGCAGGAAACCACTACGCACATAACCAAAACGTGAGCACACATGAATGAGCGAGGTTAAACATCTGCAGAAGATGCTTGTCCCACACCAGTATTGCTTGACCCTTTTGTGCTTGCTCCCCAGGATGGACAGTCCCAGAGCTGCCAAGCGCAGAGTCAGGCGGGGGAAAGGTGCCAAAAGAGGCTGGGTCCCGCTGTCTTGCCCAGGCTGCGCTGCAGGGTCTGTTCACAGGCGCGATCCCGCTACTGACCGGCACGGGAGTTTTGACCTGCTCCGTTTCCGACCTGGGCCGGTTCACCCCTCCTTAGGCGACCTGGTGCCCCCCAGCTCCCCAGAGGACACCATATCGATGCCGACCTTAGCGCGGACACCCGCTCAGCACAGCGCCCTGCAGCCCAGAACCCCCGGGCTCAAGCCATCCTCCAGCCTCAGCCTCCCCGGCGCTTGGATTACAGGCACAAGCCACCGTGCCCGGCTGGCCGCAGCTCCTGCTGCCTCTGCTCTCCATCACACAGGGACCAGCACCTCTGGGCTCTCCGTGGCAGCAGGATGCGTTAAAGCTTCCACAGCACCCAGGAGAGGAGGAGCACAGACTGCGGGAAGCAAAACTTAGCTCTTTTGCATGAAGATTCAATGAAATAATTTGCTTTAGAATGGACACATTAAGCTTTGTAGGAAAAAAAAAAAAAAGTAAACACAAACAAACAAACAAAAAACATTTTAAAAAAGTGCATAGTCCTGTTCTAGGATGTGTCGAGGGAGAGCTCAGAATTCCCTGTGACGAGGAACTGGAGAGAGACTAAGAGGCAACCTACTTGCTGCAGTGAATGCTTGGGGCTGCAATGAAGTATTCTGATTCCCAGAGGATGTAAAAATAACAGAGATGTAATGCAAAGAATAAAATGCAGGAGCTTCTTGTCTTTATCTGTTCACTACTGCAATAGACAACCATCTAAAAGTACCTTCACAGGGCATCTGAGACCTCCCCTGTGTATTTTGCATGCCAGAGGACTGTCCAAGAGAGCTCCCCCAGACATCCCATGAATTTATATATATATATACTTCTATAAATATATTTTTTTTATATAAAGCACCTATCACCATATTGATAAACAGTCTTTGGAACTGCTCTGATGCCAGGGGTAAGACCAGGAGTTGGCCTGTTAGTACCTCAGCACTTCTGTTTCCAAGCTGGGCTGGCTGAGGGACGCTGCAGACACCTCTCACTGGCACCCACAGAGACCAAATCTTGGAGCCAGTGGGCTCAGATAGCGAAGGCAGCCTTTGGTCTAATCCAGACGTGTAAACTGTGCCGCACCTTGCCTAACATATAGCTAAGGGTGATCCCAACCCATGCACTGCCGTTGCCAAAATGGCCTACTTTTTTTTCTACATCCTTCCCAAGGTACAGCCATGCCTCCTACCCAAGACCAGACCCACCAGCACCCGCTCAGAATGTATAAGAGCACTTCTTCCAGCCTGCCTGACCCATGTCAGCAGAGCAAAGCCCAGCATCCCCACCTCAGAGCAGGCAGAAGTGAGATTTTCCCCAGACCGTACAAGCCTGGCGTCACCAAGTGTGTTAATGCTGGGTGGCAGAGACACCTCGTTCCATGCTCCCCTTATCGACTTAAGGAAGAGCTGTCAGCAGCGACAGCTGGAGTGGTGGCTAATGACATTAGTTAATGACTGTAGGGTAATGGGCCTGAGGAGATGTAGGCTCGATATCCACAAAGAGGGGCAGAAGCAAGGCAGAGGCAGCCCCCAGCACCTGCCCGCTCCCCAGCGGGGCCTGGTGTCCCCTCCTCCTGCCAGTAACTCTGTGCCATGCTGTCCGGCCACAAACACACACTTTTTACCACAAATGCACACTCTTCATCACATTAAAAAAAAATAAAATAAAATAGCAGGAGTGGATCAAGATAGCAGGGGAGTGAAGGAAATTTTGCCTGAGGAAATCTGTCAGGAACGAGCTTGGCAGACCGAGGAGGGATGGGGCACGGCCGGGATGCAGAAGCAGAGTCCTGCAGCAGTACCAGCTGCTAGCAGGGGTGCACCCTGGCATGTCTTGGCCTCCAAACAGCTCCTGAAATGATGAACGAGGCCACTCAGAGCTGGGAAACCTCAGCTGCCCCTCAGTAGAGCCTGAAGCCACTTGCAGCACCTCGCCAGCTGCTCTGGGCTCCCTTAGCACAGAGCCGCTGCTCCAAAGCTCCTCTCCTCACAAGGAGGCAAAGCTCACGCTGCCTTTTCACCAGAGACCCTTTGAAGGAGGGCTGAAACAATCCTAGTTCAGCCTCTGCAAAGCCACACCTGGACAAGTGACCTGGGCAGCAGCGATGCCCTGGTTCAAGATCCCAAAACCCCAGGGCACGGGTCTCCATGGGGCAAGCCACCATGACCAGCCCAGTCCTGGAGGTCACTGCTGCACCTCCTGCTCTGTTGCTGCTGCTAAATACAGGGTGTGAAAACACACACACACGAAAAAACAGGGAGTGAAGGAAAGGCCTCACAAGTTATTTTTATATTTTTTTGTGAAGGCTTCGTGATTTTTCAGGCTGACATTGTCACGGCGGTAATTCGGGATTATGGAAATTCGGTCACACAGCAATTCCCACCTACATTTCCTCTGTCTGCTCCCAGAAATAACCTGTGCGAGGAGGAGCCTGCTCGTTTGCCAGCAGAAACTGCAAAGGCATGGCAAACGGACTTCTGGTACAAAACAAACCCAAACAGCCCGGAGGCCAAATTATTTCTCCTTGCAAGGAGGTCACTTCCCAAGGGCTCTTCCCCACTTCTACTGAGGCTGGAGGACATCCAGGGAGACCAGGAGGGCTTTCTCCTGATGAGAAGTGCAGGATTTCTGGGGGTTCTCCAGGTCCTCACTACACCATCCCAGCATGTAGAGGGGCTCACAGAGACCTCCTACACCTGCAGCCCTCGACAACACTTTACTCCTGCCCTCACAGGGTAATGTTAACCTCGTGGGAAGGGGCTGAGGATCTGTTTAGTGCTGATTTACTGACAAAGCTTGTGCTGCAGGCTGAAGCTTCAGCTTCCTGGCCCAGCCTGGCTGCGGTTGCACAAACACAGACATCGCAGAATCGCAGGAAATACGGCTGAGGCGCCCCAGGGGACCGTCACCGCCACTCCCTGCCTGCAGACCGGGGTGACCACAGCCCGTCACTCGTGGAAAGTGCTGCTCCGAGTCGTCTCCCCCCCAAAAAAAGGTGGCACTTGGCCCTCCGTATCAAATCTCAGTGATAAGAAAACCACCGTTGGCATGCGCCCGTCCTGCCAAGGATGTCATTTGTTTTCACAACAGAAGAATTTAGCCAACACAGATGCCAAAACCAAAGCATTGTTGCATTGCCCCAGCCTTCCCTGGGAGGCCACAAGGATGTTTGAAGGAGATCTGTGCAGGTCTTTTCCCATCTCACTCTGCCAAAAGAGGAGAAGAAAGTAAGCAAGATGAAAGGAAGCGTGTGAAAATAGGGTTGGCCTGGTAACCCAAACTGACTGGGAAGGGAAATTATATTTAAGGGATAAAAATAAAGGGGGGAGGGGGTTGATCCAATTCCTTGAGGGTTGCTTATCTGCCATGAGGGCTGTTACATAAAGCACATCGCTGTCTTCCCCCACGTTCTTGCGATAGCACTTAGGTCACCGGTGGAGGACAGGGCACGCAAACACAGCCTTACGAAATGGGGAAAGATGCAAAAATAGCTGCAAAGCTCGGGAGCTGCCATGCCGGGGAAAAACAGGCTATGAACAGCCTGCAGCCAGGCCCAGACGGAGCGACCAGAAGGCCCTCGGGATATCTCCAGGTCTCTTTTTCCCCAGGCCCTGACCTCCGCTCACCTCATAACCCTAATTGCTGTGTGCTCCCCAGGCTGAGGATGCTCGCTGGCACACAGCAGGTGCTCAGCCAGGGCTGGCTTTTAAAAATATTGAACTTCCCCGGGCTGCCCCGTAACGCTGCGCGCAGCCACAGACCTAGGGGAGATTTTAATACTTGAGTGGGTCCACAAAGAGGTCCTTGAACCCAGGGTGTGTTTGGGGACTGCAAACTGTGCTTGGAGACCCGATCATGGAAATCAATAATTAATGAGCAATGCTCAATAATAATTAATGAGCAATGCTTATAATAATTAATGAGCAATACCCAATAACAATTAATGAGCAATGCCCAATAATAATTAATGAGCAATGCTTATAATAATTAATGAGCAATACCCAATAACAATTAATGAGCAATGCCCAATAATAATTAATAAGCAATGCCCGATAACAATAAGCAATGCTCAATAATAACTAATGAGCAATGCCCAATAATGAGCAATGCCCAATATTAATGAGCAATGCCCAGTAACAATGAGCAATACCCAATAATAATTAATGAGCAATGCCCAATAATTAATGAGCAATGCCCAATATTAATGAGCAATGCCCAGTAACAATGAGCAATGCCCAATAATAATTAATAAGCAATGCCCAATAATTAATGAGCAATGCCCAATAACAATTAAGGAGCAATGCCCAATGACAATCAATGAGCAGTGCCCTGTGCTGCAGTGAGGCTGTGTATTGGTGTGTGACCGAGCTCCCCTCCTGCTGGGGGGCTGCAGGGTGCAGCTCTGCCCCCCTCTCCCAGCCGAGCCCCCCCCCCTGAGGCCGCGCCCGGCACTTTTGGGACCCCCTTGTTCCCGGTGTGTCCCCACCGTCCCGCCCCGCGCACGCCCCTTTAAGACTCCCCCTGGCCCTTGCCCCTTTAAGACGCGCCCTACGCGCCCCCCACCGCCTCCCGCTGACGTGTGATCGCGTGGCGCCTCTCCCCACCCAAACCCCGCCCCCTCCTCTCCCGCATGCGCACTACCACCTCCGCCCGAGGTGTGCCCCTCCCTTCCGGAAGCAGCACCCCCCCCACTTCCCCTTCACCCAATCAGCGCCAGTCATGGGCGGGGCCAAGGCGGGTTGGGGGCGTGGCG